>NC_079135.1:60398082-60701112 GCF_945859705.1 Episyrphus balteatus
GTGCACTAACACTGCACTTTTTTAAATAAGGATGATTAGCAGAAAAAAAAAAAACGATATCATATGATTGAATTTTCTTCCACAATACAATAGAAAAGGTTAAGTTCAAAATGGTATAAATACCTACTACCTTCTGTACGTAAAATGCACTTGAAAACGCATACTTTAAGTATTTAGATGGATTAATAAAAAACATTCAAAAACCAGAAATTTTGGTAAAAGTAATTTTCATATTACTACAGTTTTGGGTCAATTGAACATATCTTTTTGTTTGAAACGGCATTTTAAAGGTTAAGAATAGTTATTTTTGAATAAATATTAGAAAATTACGTATTTTTCTGAACTATAAATAATTTTCGAAATTGCTGCACAAGGAGTACAGCTATCGAGTTGGTTTAAGATTTATTTTGTTGAAAAATATCTATATTTAATATTTGGTAAGTATAAGCCTCCTACATATCTATAATAGCCAAGGTTCTGGAGCCAGTCAATGAGTCAAAAGCCATGAAAAATCAGCAAAATTACCAGTTTTTCAAAATTTCAAGTTCAGGGAAAATTAGTAAATATTTTTTTAATATTGATTCAAAAATTTATATTTTCAAGCTTTAAAATGCCTTTTCAAACAAAAAGATATCTTCAATAGTCGCAAAATTAGAGTAACATGAAAATGACGTTTTCTAAAAGTTCGAATGCGGGTAGCAGGAAAACCACGCAACTTTAAATTAAATCATCATGGATTTGCTTCTTTACAGTCTTAGAGAACATCCCTACAAAGTTTGAGCAAAATCTAAAATGAGACAGCAATTCCTATTGAACGATTTCATACCGCATGAGATATTTTTCAATAAACGGTCTTTAAAAATTGTTGTAATCGAGAGCGGTGAATTTTTTTTAACTTTCTTATTTGACCTTTAAATAATGCAGCCCTATACTAGTTTCACAGATTCATCGACTTTCCCTTGATTCCGAGATTTTACAAATTATATGCTTAATTTTACGCGACTAATCAATCAATGAACCAAATTTCTTGCTCTTTTTTGACATTCTTTAAAATTTTGGAAAATTTAGAATCTACCGATCACTATTTTTTGTGTGTGTCTTTTTTGTATGTGTCTACATATAATTCTTCTGTTTTCAGAAATATTTCGAAACGGCCAAAACTAAAAAGAACATGCCATTTTTTTCCAAGGACGAAGAAAAAAAACAGTGTCGATTGGTCTTGCAGACAAAATACGTTTGGGGAAAGGATGTAGCTTGGGAGACATTTTAATACTCATCAGCTGAAGTCCTACAATTTGAAATATTAATATTGTATTATTTTATATGGCATCCAAAGAATTGAAGAAGATGGCACCCAAAGAATTGAAGATTCCCCAACTTTTTATTTAACAATTGATTGTCAATAAATTATTTTTAAAGTCAAGGAGTTGTTTATTTTTTTATAATGGGGAACCTCGTGCTAATGTCAGTTTTTGTTCGTTGTTGTTTAAAAACAATAAGGCAAAATTTTGTATTGTATAAGCAATGAAAACAAAAATAAATCAGGTATGAACAAACTGAATTTCAGTAAATCCTTGATTAAATGGTGCTAATCGAGCAAAATTGGGGAATCAACAAAATCTCAAATTAACTTGCTCATTCAATCATTCAATCGTGATCAACTTTAGAAGAAGTAACTCCAGGAGTTAAGTTAAATATAAAATTAAATTATTAGACTTCCCCCCACCAGTGGTAAGGGGTCTAAATAATATAACCGACAGTGTACCAGATTACCGGAAGAAACTCCGTGATTTTTACCGGTGGTAACGCCGTGATTTTTACCGGGGGCAACTCCGTGATTTTTACCGGTGGCAACGCCGTGATTTTTACCGGTGGCAACGCCGTGATTTTTACCGGGGGCAACTCCGTGATTTTTACCGGTGGCAACGCCGTGATTTTTACCGGCGGCAACTCCGTGATTTTTACCGGTGGTAACGCCGTGATTTTTACCGGGGGCAATTCCGTGATTTTTACCGATGGCAACGCCGTGATTTTTACCGGGGGCAACTCCGTGATTTTTACCGGTGGCAACGCCGTGATTTTTACCGGTGGCAACGACGCGATTTTACCGTGGGCAATCCAAGATTTACCTATCAACCGAAACCCTTCCCTGCTAAAGAAGTCGAAGGAAGCCGCCGACCGACCTGAAGAAATCATCAAGAACCGGAACCAGACCATAAATATTGAGAGAATTGTTTGTTGTTAATAAAGATTTTAAGATTTAAGAGTTAAATAAAAGTAAAACCTTTTGATTAAAGTTAAGTGCTTACTTTAATTTGTACTTTGGAATCCGGCGAGCGAAACCTCAGCCTTTGACAAAAAAGCACATCACAAATCATAGATCCCTTGATTAAAATTTTAGTGAACAAACGGAATCTACGATTATCAACTGGAATAATTCCTGATTAAAGATAATCGATTGTGAACAAACCGGCCCTTAGTCGTGACTAAAGTAATCTTTAAATGTAAGTTTTTGTCACATAGCGTAATCTTTGACAAATAGTGAAATCTAATTTATTTCATTGTTTTTTTCTTGAAATATACAATATTCAAATATACAACAAATTTAATTTTTTTTTTTTTAAATCTGCACTTGGTTTTCGAATATATCTTCGAGTCTACTCAAATAATTTCTGACCATAGACTGTTCTCTTGTTGGAATTGTTAAACCTTAAACATCAATTGAAAATTAACATTTTTATGGAAATGCGTTTAATTTGAACATATATTACAAAAATTAACAACATTAAACTTAAATTTTGTTTTTGAGACTAAACTAAACTTTTCTAAAGGTTTTTTTTTGTGTGCTGTACTCGGCTCCACAAAATTAGGCCCCGGGAAATAGGGAATAAGGCCCCAAATTGGGAGTATTTGTTCTTCATAATGAAATTATGCCCCAATGAAATAAGGAAATAACGAAATAAAAAAAAAATGCCTCGAAAATAAATGAAATAAAGCACAACTTCTTTTGACCTTTTTTGGCTAAATGAAATAAAACTACAATTTTTATTTTTCTCAATGACATTATTTTAGATTTTTTTGAGGTTATTTTCTAATGTACCGATTTCTTTAAAAAAAAGTTGTCTTCTGTCAAAACTGTTTAAATCTTTCCGATATTTTTTTTTTTACTGTCTGAGATATCTTCAGTTGTTATAATATTGTAATGTTTTATTCCGGGTTCACAATAAAACTTATTTAATTTCCACTTATATTTCCGTTCAAATAAGAACACTTTTTATTTCAACTCAATTTACTTTTATTATTCGCTCAAACAAACACACTTTTAAATCACTTTATTTAGTACTAACAATTCGCAACACTTTATTTCACTTTGTACTGTACTCTTTCACTTTCAAGATTAAACTGTCCCCGGTCGGTGTCTACGTTGCCCTTTTATACCGGAATCTCGAGACTCGAGAACGTCCTCGAAGGCTCTCGTCCCTGCCTCTCGAAACTTCCTTTCCAGGAAGGGGCACTTCATACTTCCAGTCTAGTGGGTTATTTTTAGATGTGTTCAGTGGGATATTTTTAGATGTGTTCAGTGGGATATTTTGAGATGTGTTCAGTGGAATATTTTCTTAATTACTAAAGGTCCGTTCACATTTCTACCTTTGCAGTAGTAGGTAGTGTGTTCAGACTTTTATCTTAAAAGTAGTTCAGTAATTCATCGTTACATTGCCCCCCTCTTAGGATTGTTCGTCCCGAACAACTCCATTGCTTCTTTCACCATTATAACGATGTAAACGGTCACAATGAACTAACTTTAGTTTGCCTCTTACCCCTCTTTGTATACGGTAAACTACGTCGTTAATTCTGGTTATTACTGTGTAAGGGCCTTCCCAGTTTTGTTGTAGCTTCGGTGATAGTCCCTTTTGTCGGTGGGGATTGTAAAACCACACAAGTTCTCCTTCTTGAAACCCTGTTGCTATCGCTCGTGCGTCATATCTTGTTTTCATCCTGTCACTAGACGCTTTTATATATGTCCTTGTCCGTTGGTGAATGTCAGCCAGTGTTCCTTTCAGGTTATCTACGTACTCATCCATTTCATGTGGCTCGTTTGGAACACTTCCAAATTTTATCTCACTTGGCAGGCGTATTGTTGAGCCAAATAGGACTTCCGATGGTGTATGTCCAGTAGAACTATGTGTTGCACTTCTATAGGCCATCAAGAATAATGGAATATGTCGGTCCCAGTCTCGTTGATTATCATTGACTACTTTTGACAGGTGTTCCTTAAGTGTCCTGTTAAATCGCTCAACCATCCCATCAGATTGTGGATGAAGCGGTGTTGTTCGCGTCTTCTTGATGCCAAGGAGTGAGCAAACCTCTTGAAAGATCTGAGATTCGAAGTTCCTTCCTTGGTCGGAATGAAGTTCCATGGGTACTCCGAACCTGCTCACCCAATGAAAGACAATCTTATCCACAACTGTTTTGGTTTCCTGGTTTGGAATGGCAAATGCCTCAGGCCATTTGCTGAAGTAGTCCATCACTACAAGGATGTATCGATTTCCGTTGTTGGTTTCGGGAAAAGGACCTGCTACGTCTATTGCAATTCTCTCAAAAGGTGCACCCACATTGTACTGCTGCATCTTGCTTTGTATTTTTCTAGCTGGTCCTTTGCTAGCGGCACAAGTATCACATTTCCGGCACCACTTTTCAACGTCTTCTCTCATACGTAACCAGTAGAATTGCTGTCGTAGCTTTTCCAGCGTCTTGTTGATGCCTAAATGGCCTCCAGAAATTCCACCGTGCATCTCTCGGAGAACATCATTTACCTTTGACTGAGGTACGACTAGCTGCATTACATAGGATTTACCATCTGCGGATTCCCACTTACGCCTGAGTAGCCCTTCTTGCACATGAAGTGAGTCCCATTGTGCCCAATATGCTTTTAGAGTGGGGCTTCGGTCGGAGATGTCGGCCCATTCTGGTTTCTCTTGATGTTCCTTCCATGCAAGGATGGGTTCGATGTCCGAATCTTCTTGTTGGGCCATTCTGAGTTCTTCATTACTCCAACCGCAAATGGGATCAGCTCTCGTTCTTCTAACAGCGACAACTTCCTTTTCGTCTAGTCGTGTGCAATGCTTGCAGTCTTGCTTGCACAGGCGCCGAGATAATGCGTCTGCATTTGAATGCAGCTTTCCTCTTCGATGTTGAATCTGACATTGATACGTCTGAAGTATCTCGATCCATCTTGCTACTTGACCCTCTGGATTTTTGAAGTTCAAAAGCCAATTTAGCGCACCATGATCTGTGCGAAGAAGGAACTTCTGTCCATAGATGTACTTATGGAAGTGCTTTGTTGCCAATACCAGAGCTAGAAGTTCCCTTCTGGTCACGCAATAATTTCTTTCTTGTTTCGAGAGTACCTTGCTGAAATAGGCAACGACCTTTTCTTCTCCGTCATGAACTTGCGATAAAACAGCACCAACTCCAACATTACTTGCATCTGCGTCAATGATGAATTGTTTGCCTGGAGTCGGATAGGCCAGCACAGGAGCTTCACAAAACCGCAGCTTTAGTTCCTGAAAGCTTTTCTCACACTCACCTGACCATTTAAAGGGTTTACCCTTCTCCGTAAGTTGGTGCAAGCTTTTGGCGATTCTCGCAAAATCCTTCACAAATCGTCGATAGTACGTTGCCAGACCGAGGAAACTCCGAAGTTGATGCTTGTCCTGAGGAGTTGGCCAGTTCTTCACAGTGTCAACTTTTTCAGGATCAGTCTTCACTCCTTGGGATGAGATGATATGCCCCAAATATTTAACCTCGGTCTTGAAAAGTGCACATTTCTTTGGATTCAACTTAAGATGTGCTTCTCGTAGCCTCTGGAATACAGCCTTTAGGTTTTCACAATGGTCATCAAATGTTTTTCCGTAAACGATGACATCATCCAAATAGACTAGGCAAGATTTCCAGGTTAATCCATTCAAAACGCACTCCATCAAACGCTCAAAAGTAGCTGGGGCATTACATAGCCCAAACGGCATGACATTAAACTGCCACAGACCATTTCCTGTGGAGAAAGCCGTCTTTTCCCGATCTTCTGGATGGATTTTCACCTGCCAGTAGCCACTCTTCAAATCCAAAGTCGAAAACCATTGTGCTCCTTCCATTGCATCTAGAGTATCACTGATTCTTTTCAGTGGGTAGCTGTCTTTCTTCGTCACATCATTCAGCCTGCGATAGTCGACACAAAATCGAGTGCTTCCATCCTTCTTTTTGACGAGAACTACCGGTGATGCCCAAGGGCTTTTGGAATTTTCGATTAGCCCGTCTTTCTTCATTGTTGTTATCATTTCTTCAACTTCACCTTATTTGGCCAAGGGGAGACGTCTTGCTGGTTGACGAATCGGCCTAGCATCTCCTGTATCGATTCGATGCTGCACCAGTTGTGTTCGGCCGTATTGCCCGCTGGGTGAAGAGAAGATATCAGCATATTCATGAAGAAGCCTTCCCGCAACATTAAGCTGATGTTGACTCAGGTTGTCTGAATTGAGAATTTGTTTCTTTAGTTTCTCCGAGTTCATAGTCATCTGTGTATCCACCTCGTTGATCTTAGTTATTGCGGCCACAGATTCACATTGCCCAACAACTTCTCCTTTCTTAAGCTTGATTGGGTACGGTTTGATGTTAAGTATCCGTACAGGTACCATGTTGTTCTTTGGTGCCACAAGAGTCTTCCCGATGATGATGTTTTCGGAACTTTGCTCAACTTCTGGTTCAACCATGAGGTATCGATGGCTTCCAAAGTTCCCCTTTAACTTGGTCCACACAAAAACTTCTGAAGAAGGAGGCAGGCACATGTCTTCTTTGATGACAGTTCTAATTGTTGTCGAGTTTTCGTTGCCATAGACCATTGGAATCTCTACATTTCTGTATTTCAGGACTTGATTACCTATATCCAAAATGATTCCATGCTTCTTCATGAAGTCGATTCCAATGATGCACTCGTCACATATATCTGCCACCAAAAACACATGTGAAAACTCTAGTTCAGCTACACGGATCGTAAGACGAACTTCTCCGTACACTCTTGCTGCTTCTCCTGTGGCGGTCTTCAGACGGTAGTTGTTGGTGTTATGTAGCCATGTCATCTTCACCAAGTCTCTTCGTACAATAGAGGCGGTGGCACCGGTGTCAATTGTAGCCACGTGTTGTTTGTTGTTTATGGTCGCTTCCACTGTCAGACTTTTGTTGTCTCGTTTAGTCTGTGAGACTTGAATTGTGGTTCTGGAGCCATTGATACCAGAAACCAGCTTCTGCCCCTCGAAGTTGGTTCTTACTCGTTTTCCCGAATGGGAATCAAGATGAGCATGAGTGTTAGTTGTATCGCTTACCTGTTGTTGGGCAATATTCCTGTTTCCACAGTGTTGGCAAGCAGTTCTTCTTGGTGGCAATCTGCACTGCCGCTGGAGATATCCAGTCTTGTTACAGTTCCAGCATAGAGCAGCTCCGTCTCGCTGGTTTCTTTGGAATGCGAGTTTTTGACAAGAGCATTCCTCCACTGAAACTTCTCTTACCCGATGAACGCCTTGAGAAGCCTGTTCTGCTGCTTCCATAGTTAGTGCAAATGCTAATGCTTCAGGAAGGGAACGTTTTCCAGCTGTTCGAATTGCTCGCTGAAGATTTATATCAGATACAGCACGTACAAAGGCTTCTGTCGCAAACTGATTGATAATGTCGTCTCCTGCTGTCGGATATGCCAGATGAGCTAACCTTTCAATATCTGCTTGGAGTTGTTGCAGAGTTTCTCCTCTTTTCTGGACTCTTGTATTGAGTTGGACGCGGAAGACTTCCTGCATATGGCCATCTCCAAAGCGTTTTTCAATGACCTGGACAAGAGCGTCAAAGTTACCATTCTTTTCTGGTGGTAAAGTTTGTAACAACTCAGCAGCAGGACCTCTAAGAGCAAGAGTCAGCGCTATACATTTGTCTTCGTCATCCCAGCCATTTGTTGTTGCAGCTGCCTCAAACTGTTTCTTGTAGATAGACCAAGAACTTTGTCCATCAAATGTTGGTGGATGCATTTCCTTCTTCTTTGGGTACTCACCAGAACTTTCTCGGATCTTAATTTTCCGAACCTTGTCAAGTTCCTCAGTAATACTTTGCATTTTAACTTCCATTTTTTTAAATTTGTCATCCACTTTCTCGAACTTTCCTTCTACTTTCTCGAGTTTTTCTTCAACTTTCTCGAACTTTTCTTGAGATTGCTTTTCAACGCATTTGATGGAAGCATCAATAGCAACGAACTTGTTCTCGATCGCGTCAAGCTTACCTTGGATGATGTTTTTCTGTTCATCTAATTTTTCGAGAAGATTCTGTTGTTCACTCTTTTGCTCGGTACGTTGTTTTTCCATTTGTTCGAGAACACTCTGTTGTTCACTCCTTTGCTCGGTACGTTGTTTATCCATTTGTTCGAGAACACTCTGTTGTTCACTCCTTTGCTCGGTACGTTTTTTCTCTATTTGTTCGAGAAGATTCTTCTGCTCATCCTTTTGTTCTTTACGTTGCTGTTCCATTTGATCTTTCTGTTCTTCAAATTTTGCAAGGAGAACAGCCATCATGGAAGACATATCGGAACTAGTACTTACTCGTTCTTCTACCATTTCAACTTCGAATTGAAATGTATCCAAATCTTCGCTTTTCTGGGTTAAATAATCCTGCAGGCGAATAATGAGGTCATTTTTCGATCCAGCAGTAGGAAGACCTCGTTTAGTTACTTCCGCCTTCAGCTCAGTCAAACTTAACTGATTTAATGTCTTACCCATTTTAACTTTTTTTTTTAAGTGAGCACTTTTACTTATTTCAAAATGTTTTATTGTTAAAACACACGCGCACTTTTTATTTTATTCGCCAAATTATCTGATTCGCACAAATAAATAAATTTTATTCCACTTTTCTGACACCAATGTAATGTTTTATTCCGGGTTCACAATAAAACTTATTTAATTTCCACTTATATTTCCGTTCAAATAAGAACACTTTTTATTTCAACTCAATTTACTTTTATTATTCGCTCAAACAAACACACTTTTAAATCACTTTATTTACTACTAACAATTCGCAACACTTTATTTCACTTTGTACTGTACTCTTTCACTTTCAAGATTAAACTGTCCCCGGTCGGTGTCTACGTTGCCCTTTTATACCGGAATCTCGAGACTCGAGAACGTCCTCGAAGGCTCTCGTCCCTGCCTCTCGAAACTTCCTTTCCAGGAAGGGGCACTTCATACTTCCAGTCTAGTGGGTTATTTTTAGATGTGTTCAGTGGGATATTTTTAGATGTGTTCAGTGGGATATTTTGAGATGTGTTCAGTGGAATATTTTCTTAATTACTAAAGGTCCGTTCACATTTCTACCTTTGCAGTAGTAGGTAGTGTGTTCAGACTTTTATCTTAAAAGTAGTTATTCATCGTTACAATATCATAAATGATAAAGGAGAAATACAACACCTCTTTTATAAATAGTCAGCTATTACATTAAGTCAATTAAAAAGTTAAAGTGACCTCAACTCCATATGCGTTTCGGCAAGGTATGACAGTGGGCTCATCAGTTAGATGCTGTCATACCCTTACTAAGACGCAAAATTTTGGTCCATGAATACAGACACTTATAAAAATCACAACCTGAATAGAATGTGAATTAACTTTTTAATTGAATTACATTCAATCACTCCGCTTTAAAATAAAAATAATTTTCATTATTTTTTCACTTTGTTTATTACATTAAGCCTCAAGAAGCTTGACTCTTTTTTCGAATTTTCTTTTGATAATCATTCTGTGAGGCGCGTACTATTACACGATGCCTCTTGAGTCAAGGACTCACATTTGACATTTCTCTTTTGATTTAAAATTTGTTGTTGTTGTATTGCACCAAGAAGCAAAAAGAGATGAGAGGGAATGTTGAAAAAAGAAAAAGTGGAAAAAGAAACGTCAAAACAGAGTCACGACCCACGACTCTCTGGTGCTGGTCGGATAATTTTTTCTTTCATCTTTTTTCTCTTTTGCACTCATTATGTTTAAAAAGAGTCGCTCCTCTTGAGGCTTCATGTACCTAATAGCTGACAAAGCTTATTTTTAGAAGAAAGGCATTTTCATAAGTAGGGCATTTTTGAAAGTAGAATGTTTTTATAAATAGGGCATTGTTGAAGGTAGTCCGGGTTTGAGGCAGGGAACTTTTAAAGCTGGAGCAATTTTGAAGCTCCGGCATCTTTATAAGTTGGGCATTTTTAAAGCTAAAGCTTTTTTAATGGAAGGAAATTTTTATAAGGGGAGCCTTTTTGAATTTAGGGTATTTTGAGAGCTAGAACATTTTTGAAAGTAGGAAATTTTCATTAGTATTTTTAAGGCAGGGAATTATTGAAAGTATAAGTTGGGCATTTTTAAGGCTAAAGCTTTTTTAATGGAAGGACATTTTTATAAGGGGAGGCTTTTTGAATTTAGGGTATTTTGAGAGCTAGAGCATTTTTGAAAGTAGGAAATTTTCATTAGTAGGGCATGTTTTAAGGTAGGACATTTTTAAGGCAGGGAATTATTGAAAGTACGGCATTTTTATAAGAAGGGTTTTTTTGAAGGTAGGGCATTTTTGAAAATAATCCCTATCTGATGGTAGGGCATTGTGAAATTAGGAAATTTTCATAAGCAGGGCATGTTTCAAGGCAGAGCATTTTTAAGGCAGGGAATTATTGAAAGTACGGCATTTTTATAAGAAGGTTATATTTGAAGGTAGGGCATTTTTGAAAGTAATCCCTATCTGATTTTAGGGCATTTTCAAAAGTAGGGCTCTTTTAAGGTAGGGCATTTTAAATTTAAGGTAGGGCATTGCCCCTCAATGCATCCCCCCTGGCTACGGGCCTGATAAATAGGCTAGCACATAAATTACACTGGTTATCAATAATTTTGTTTTCGAACTAAAAATATATTTTTCTGAAGGTTTTCGGTGTGCTGAACTCGAATCTGAAAACAGAAAAATAATGAGCTCCCGTTTTTTAAATATTACCGCTAGAGAATAAAAAAAAAGTATTTTTTGTAAAGGAGAAGAAGAGACAAAAGAATGACGTCCGAAGTCATGCTTTTCTCTCTTCTTCTAGTTTACCGACGACAGTAACAACCATGATTTCGGATAGAGCGTTTTATTTAAGATTCGCAAAAAAACTTATTTCGTTTATTTAATTTCCACCTTTTAGTGGAGTAATTAACAGCCTTACAGGGCTATTCTGGGCAACCTCACTGATGCCTCACAAGTCACAATAACCTCATAATTCGAGTTGAACCCGATTTTGTGACTTTTTCGTATTCCAACGAAAACCTCACAGTCACAAGAAACTCATAAGGTGAGGTGAGTTTGATTTTGTGAGGTTTTTCGGATTCTGGCGTACCCTCACAACTTGTGAGCCTCATAAAAATTGTTAAAATTGTGATCTCCTTCAGAGCAGATCACAACTCACAAATTACTACAGTTTTTACATTTAATTGTATTTCCATAAAATATTTTGAAAACAAATTTAAGTTTTTTTTATTTGTGATTTAAAAAAAATGCAATTAGACCTTTTTTTTGTTGCATCTTATTGCACAACTTTCATCCGAAAGTGAAAGTAAAAAATTAACACAAGCTATTCATCACCAATCGTTGATACATCATACAACATTCTATGTAGTCAAACTTCTACATCAACAGAATCCTTTTCCATAAACTAACCCGAAACTTAAAGTGAGCTAGTAATTATTGAAGAGCTTCCAACAAAATTGGTAATTATTCAATTATTGTTTGTATATTTTTTAAAGAACCTTAATATTTTTAAAATTATTTTAGCAAAAACAAAATGTGAAAATCTCATACCCACTAGGGGGGTTTAGAACTCAGCGACAGTGCAGAGAGAAGATTCTTACTTGGCGTTGGATGGAGCCAAAGAATTCCTTCCTTAGTTATGAATTGGCGTTCATGACCGCAACCTATGTCTGTTCTCGTAGTTAGACGAAAGAATAATTTTCAGAGCAAGACTTTCCTCATCTTGAACATTTACAACCTTACTTACATATAAATTTGCTGAATTTCTTATCTCGACGCAAATTTATTGAAAGTAAGAGCAGAGGTAATGAGACACCTCATTGAATAAAACCTCCAAGGACACCTGAATTGCTATATCGAAGAGCTGAACTTCTCCGGCAATCTCTTACTATCGACACTTACATCTAAACTGTTCCCAATCTTCGTATCCTCAAACTCAACCAGAATCGTTAACATGCATCCAGAAAATCAAAGAATTACTTCGTTTACAAGCACTTAGTTTGAATTGTTATTTATTTTTATTTACCTATATCTATTTATAACACAATTAAATATGTACATATATATGTAAAAAAAAAAGAAAACAAAATTAAAACCATTCCGTCTTTTTATTGTTCCGTTTCGAGTAGATATTCTTCTTCCAGTTTCGTCATTACCAAAACTGCAACCTCTGAATCATTTGCCACATGTGGTTCATTTTTTCACCATCGCGATTTACCATCAATGTGCTTAGAGAATCCACCAACGCATTTCATTGCTACTTCAGAGGGTAATTCCATAGCTCCTGGAAGTTTATCACTGCTCCAATTTTGACAAAGAATCGAATGTTGAAACATAGCACTTTAGCAGCATGTTGTATGCACATTTTGTGCGCTTAAAAGTTGACCACTATAATTAAATAAAATTTTATTAGATTTTTGTTTTGAAATTTTTTTTTAATATCAAATGTGCTTACTACTGCAACTACTTTTTTGGGGTATATCTGAATCCGGGGTTGTGTTCTTGAATCCTAATTGTGAGAGTGGTATTGAAGAGTTCCTTATCGACCTTTGGATGCGTTTGTAATTGAATGTCATGCTTGTCCTTTGTTTTCTAGATTGACCTGAGTTCTTTTGAAAGATTCGTCTGGAATTCTCGGTCTCAGCAAAGCAGATAGTTCAAGTGTTTGTAGTCCTCCATTGCGACCAATGCGAACCAGACAATATCTTGGCCAGGACTCTTTTAAATGTTTCAAATATATATATAGTCATCTTCGAATAAAATTTCATATTCCTTATGTTCTTCTTGGCGTTTCTTTGGAGCAACATCTTGTTGTTGGATGGTGCCGCTTCAAGTAGAACACGCTGAGAAAGTATTATCACCAGTGGCCAGAGGATCGTGTTGACTTCTCTGTACTAGATCGAAAGTGACTTATTTCGGTCGATAAATGTCGTTTTTATTTTATTCTGAAATTTTATGAGATTATTAAAATGTAAGTAGATTAGAAAATTTACCTTTTCTCCATGTTTTAATTGTTTTTATTTTTCGAATTACAAAATGTTGTGCAATGTGCATATTGTTTTTTTTTTTATCTGATTTGTTTTGATAAATCAGCTGGCTGTCAAAATTGGAAACTCACCTCTTCTTGTGGTGAATTTACTGTGAGGTTTCTTATGAGGTTCTTCGCAGAATACCAAATTGTGACAACCTCATAAGAAACCTCACAAAAATAACCTCACAAAAAATTGTGACTTGTGAGCATCACAACTCCAGAATAGCCCTGTTATTCTGCTATCCATGGCACAGTGTGATAAATCGCCGATCTAACTGGACAAAATTAAAAAAATAGTTTTGCCATTTGATTTGAAATTATGAGCTTAGCTTCTCAATACATGTACATGTTTTGTTTTTTTTTTTGTCTTTATTTTTGTCTTTATGTACCTACATTAGGGTGGACCAAAAAAATTATATTTCATTATTTTGATTTGCTCTACCGAAAACTTGTTTTCTCGACACAAAATAATGCTACCCTAATTTTTTCAGAATTTTTCGATGATGTTTAGGGGTTGCGCGCACCCCTTTTATAAAAAAAATAAGCTCTTTTAGTTTTTAATTTTTTTAAAGCTTAAATAATTTTTTAATCGAAAAGCTGTTTGAGGGAAAAGTATTGAGTATCAATAGATCTACTTACATCAATTTTTCTTTTTTCAAAAAAAAATATTTTTGACTGATTCCCAGGCGTTAGAAGTCGAAATTACTGGTAAATGCTGGGAAAAAAGCCTAAAAACTATGTTTTACTGTTGTTTATAACGGTTAAAATTATTTTTATCGTATTCCTCATCAAATTTACTTTAAAAACCGTGCTTTTATATTGCTAAATTCTTCTTAGATTGATAAAAGAAAAATAATTTTTAAAAAAGATCGTACCAAAACAAGTGAAGGAAAAATGGGGGAGGGTACTATATCTTGCGCGACGAGATTTGATAACAGTATTTTGTAGAGGAGTTAAATACGATCCTTTTTCATTATGGGAGGGGTGGTCTATCTGGCTCCGTTTAGGCGGGAATGGCAATTTCCTAAAAAATGACTTAAAATGATAAAAAATATATTAAAATACAATGGCAACACTTACAGTTATGAATGATAGCTTTTTCAAAAGCTGGAACTGTACACTTTATTCTAATTTTGAAGTAAAGTTATTTCAATCAATTGTTTTTGAAATAATCGATTAAAAAGTAAAAAATTGGGAAAAAAAAGTTTAAAAAACACATTAAATACTGTTTTTTGTCAATTGTGGATTACAATACAAAAAATGGCTGATAAAATAAAGTGTCACAATTGATTCCTTATCAAATACTGAAGTCCATATGTTTTAATGCTTTCTAGTTTTTGAGAAAATTGAAAAATAAAACAAATTCTTTTTATCAGATTATAATTTTTATGGCTGTTTTTAATATTTTTGCCACCATCAAAAAACATATCCGATATTCAATATTATAAGGCGCTGCATCAACAACAACATCATTAAAAAATATGGATAGTTATCAAAATAAAATTTCGTGGAACCAGAAGGACGATCTCGAGTAGGTCTGATAAAAAAGAAGTTTTTTTTATTTTTCAACTTTATCAAAAACTAGCAAGTATTAAAACTTATGGACTTCAGTATTTGATAAGGAATCAATTGTGACACTTTATTTTATCAGCCATTTTTTGTATTGTAATCCACAATTGACAAAAAACAGTATTTAATGTGTTTTTTAAACTTTTTTTTCCCAATTTTTTACTTTTTAATCGATTATTTCAAAAACAATTGATTGAAATAACTTTACTTCAAAATTAGAATAAAGTGTACAGTTCCAGCTTTTGAAAAAGCTATCATTCATAACTGTAAGTGTTGCCATTGTATTTTAATATATTTTTTATCATTTTAAGTCATTTTTTAGGAAATTGCCATTCCCGCCTAAACGGAGCCAGATAGACCACCCCTCCCATAATGAAAAAGGATCGTATTTAACTCCTCTACAAAATACTGTTATCAAATCTCGTCGCGCAAGATATAGTACCCTCCCCCATTTTTCCTTCACTTGTTTTGGTACGATCTTTTTTAAAAATTATTTTTCTTTTATCAATCTAAGAAGAATTTAGCAATATAAAAGCACGGTTTTTAAAGTAAATTTGATGAGGAATACGATAAAAATAATTTTAACCGTTATAAACAACAGTAAAACATAGTTTTTAGGCTTTTTTCCCAGCATTTACCAGTAATTTCGACTTCTAACGCCTGGGAATCAGTCAAAAATATTTTTTTTTGAAAAAAGAAAAATTGATGTAAGTAGATCTATTGATACTCAATACTTTTCCCTCAAACAGCTTTTCGATTAAAAAATTATTTAAGCTTTAAAAAAATTAAAAACTAAAAGAGCTTATTTTTTTTATAAAAGGGGTGCGCGCAACCCCTAAACATCATCGAAAAATTCTGAAAAAATTCGGGTAGCATTATTTTGTGTCGAGAAAACAAGTTTTCGGTAGAGCAAATCAAAATAATGAAAAAATGATTTTTTTGGTCCACTCTAACCTACATGTTTTGTTTTTTTTTTGTCTTTATCTCGAATCAGTGAAAATTAGGTTCATTTCAACAGTTGAATAGAAATGTGAAGGAGTATTTTATTTTGGGTATGAGTTCGGTTGACGATTAAAAACGCTACGGTGCTTTAGATGTCGAGATTATTATTATTTTTTTTATTATTGTTAATCTATACTTTAATTTTAAGAAACTCAATTTATATAGAATTATTACCATTGCAACTATTGAAAAAAAAAAATAAATTCTATGAGTAGGTTTGAAAACTAAAAATAAATTATTGCAGTTTTTCAAGTAGAGTTAAAGTTAATTTTTCCGCATTTTTCCGGCTTAAAACTACTTGATTTTTTTTTTTTTTTTTTGAGCGTTCTCACTAAGATTAGCTAGTAAAATATTTCGCGTTTTCTCGACCGCCAAAAAAAAGATAAAAAGATATACAAAATTAATAACAAATATATAATTTGTTTGCTTCAAGTTAAGCGAAAACAAAAAACAAAAAAAGTGGAAGACACATTGGACCGCTCTTTAAACATGAATTTCATCTTGCTTGACCAAGATTTTGTGGTGACTGAATAAACAAAAACAGTAAGTAGTGAAACAAAAGTAGAAAAGAATTTTAAAAAAATTAAAATTACGGGATAAATATAGAAACGGAAGGTCAAAAGCATAGAGGAAGGAATACCTAGAGACGCGACTTCGGTTGGTTTTTCTCTTCCACCCTACAAGCTGCAATGAGAGGAAAAACTCCACAGCGCTTATATGTGGTATTTTTCCCGTGCATTTTAAATGGCACCAACACATTCAACTGTGGAGTTGTGCTCAAGACAATTAAAAACAATTTAAGTGCTCAGTAGAGGAATTAATTCATAAGAAAATAATATAATAAATTCAAAACACGAACCTTTTTTTTTATTTCTGTACATATTTATTGAAAGGTGGGTGTCTGGAGTGAGCTATTTGAGCTATTCAAGTTCATGTACAAACCAAAATCATGTTTAAATTCAAAGTTTGTGAGGACATCTACTGGTGAAAGGAAGGTATTAAACGCATTGTACCTTTCACACGTATTCACAGATAGGAAAACAAGAGAAAAATAAGAGAGATTATCTGAAATTAAATTTGCGGGTGTTTTAGGCAAGGGGGGTACGAGTCGGCTCTCTAGGTATTCCTTCCTCTATGATCAGAATCATCAATTACAGTATTGTTTGGCGCCTGTTGCTTAGCTTTTTGGAAGATTTAACGGTGAACTTCTTTTTCACTTTGTTTAACCTACCAGAGCTTCCAGTTCCGCCCATGGGCGGTCTTGCCCCAGTCATATCATATTTGATGTTCTGTATTATTTTTTTTTTAATTTATCTTTATGACTCCTTCTTTCGCAGAAAATACTTTTTAATATTCACTTTCTATTATAAAAAAAGGAAAAGTTAAAAATTTTAATTATTTCAAAAATACAACTGACTGTTCACATGAACGATAACAATTTGATGAAAAATCACAAAATTTACCGTAACTCTTCGGGGTCTTAACTGAAATTGCTAAAACTTACAGACGTGATCGATCGCAGAAAAGTGCACCTATTTCATATTGCAAGTGTTGCCAGTTTTACTTTTTTTCATACAACATAGCACGAAAACCATCTTGCCCCCATGGGCGGTCTTGCCCCTACTTCCCCTATATATTATTATATATTATACGAGAAGCATTTCGATTAGTCAGCTATTACATGAAGCCTCAAGAGGCTTGACTCTTTTTTCTAATTTTCTTTTGATAATCATTCTGTGAGGCGCGTACTATTACACGATGCCTCTTGAGTCAAAGACTCAAATTTGACATTTCTTTTTTGATTTCAGTATTGTTGTTGTTGTATTCCACCAAGAAGCAAAAAGAAATGAAAGGGAATGTTGAAAAAAGAAAGAGTGGAAAAAGAAACGTCAAAAAAGAGTCTCGGAATTTTGGCCCACGACTCTCCGGTCGGATAATTTTTTGTTTTATCTTCTTTCTCTTTTGCACTCATTGGTTTTGAAAAGAGGCGCGCCTCTTGAGGCTTCATGTAATAGCTGACTTAGATACCTTACATCAATCTATAACATAAAAAGTTTCATTTTAAATCGAGTTTGTACTTCATCTCTTTTTGCGGTAAGTAGGTACTTAAAATTTAAATTGATGACAAACATTTTTTTTTGGTAAAACTAAACATATTTAGCATCTGAATTTAATTTTTATATAAAAAGTGAAAATAACCCCATTTGTTTGGGAGCTAGAGCTAATTTTTTTTGAAAAACAATGAAAAAACAGAGATTTTTGATACTTTGAGCGAGTGTCGGCACCATTTAGCATTGACCTACTATATATGGACTGCTAGTCGTTTGACTTTTCAATACAAAAATTGAAAAAAAAAAAATGATTCCAGTTCTTCCTAGCTCTACAAGCGGTATAAACTTAGACGGCGAAAAGAGGAAAGTTTTAATGAACGACATTTGCTGTCAAAAGGTAGTGCTTTCTCTGTTTTTCTATATTTGTTCCTTTCGCACTTCGCACAACATAAACAAAAGAAACTACAAACATGGCCGTGGAGCTTTTTTCTTCTGTTTTTTTTTTATTTGTTTTTTTTTTAGTGGTGTAGTACTTCAAATAAATTAACAAAATAAATAAATAAATGAATAAAATATTGAAGAAAGTGTTTCAAATACAATACATAAAATTTTTATATTTTTCGTTTCTTGATTTTTTTTTAATTTGTGTTTACATTTATGAACAGAACAAACTACAAACATGGCGGTGTGGCTTTTTTTTTGTTTTTAATTGAAATTATTTCGTTTTAGTGGTTAAGTGCTTAAAGTATCTAAATATTTGAAGAAAAAACAATAAAAAAAAAGTGTTTGGAAAAAATTGTTTTGATATTTTTCGTTTGTTTATTTATTTTTTTTTTTGTAGAAATTTTTAAGCACGAATTTCAATTGTCAAAAATGTTGCACTTGTTCTCCGCTTTTTTTTATTACGCTAGTATCGCGAAGAAACAAGTGGAACCAACCTGAATATGCTTCTAGCAGTCCATATATATTGTAACGATGAATTACTGAACTACTTTTAAGATAAAAGTCTGAACACACTACCTACTACTGCAAAGGTAGAAATGTGAACGGACCTTTAGTAATTAAGAAACTACCTTCTGAACACATCCCAAAATATCCCACTGAACACATCCCAAAATATCCCACTAGACCTTAAGTATGAAGCGCCCCTCTTCGAAAGGAAGTTTCGAGAAGCAAAGACGAGAACCTTCGAAGACATTCTCGAATCTCGAAATTCCGGTATAAAAGGGCAGCGTAGACACCGACCGGACACAGTTTAATCTTGAAAGTGAAAGAGTACAGTAAACAGTGAAATAAAGTGTTGCGAATTGTTAGTAGTAAATAAAGTGATTTAAAAGTGTGTTTGTTTGAGCGAATAATAAAAGTAAATTGAGTTGAAATAAAGTGTGTTCTTATTTGAACGGAAATATAAGTGGAAATTAAATAAGTTTTATTGTGAACCCGGAATAAAACATTACATTGGTGTCAGAAGTGGGATAAAACTTATTTATTTGTGCGAATCAGATAATTTCGCGAATAAAATTAAAAGTGCGCGTGTGTTTTAACAATAAACAAAGTGTAAAACATTTTGAAATAAGTAAAAGTGCTCGCGTTTTGAAAAGTTAAAATGGGTAAAACACTAAATCAGTTAAGTTTGACTGAGCTGAAGGCGGAATTAACTAAGCGAGGTCTTCCTACTGCTGGATCGAAAAATGATCTCATTATTCTTCTACAGGATTATTTAACCCAGAAAAACGAAGATTGGGATACATTTCAATTCGAGGTTGAAATGATAGAAGAACGAGTAAGTACTGGTTCCGATATGTCATCCATCATGGCTATTCTCCTTACAAAATTTGAAGAACAGAAAGAACAAATTGATACACAACGCAAGGAACAGAGAGAACAATTAGAAAAACAACGCAATGAACAAAGAGAACAAATGGAACAACAACGAACAGAGCAAAAGAGTGAACAACAGAATCTTCTCGAAAAATTAATGAACAGATAAACATCATCCAAGGTAAGCTTGGCGCGATCGAGAACAAGTTCGTTGCTATTGATGCTTCCATCAAATGCGTTGAAAAGCAATCTCAAGAAAAGTTCGAGAAAGTTGAAGAAAAACTCGAGAAAGTAGAAGGAAAGTTCGAGAAAGTGGATGACAAATTTGAAAAAATGGAAGTTAAAATGCAAAGTATTACTGAGGAACTTGACAAGGTTCGGAAAATTAAGATCCGAGAAAGTTCTGGTGAGTACCCAAAGAAGAAGGAAATGCATCCACCAACATTTGATGGACAAAGTTCTTGGTCGATCTACAAGAAACAGTTTGAGGCAGCTGCCGCAACAAATGGCTGGGATGACGAAGACAAATGTATAGCGCTGACTCTTGCTCTTAAAGGTCCTGCTGCTGAGTTGTTACAAACTTTACCACCAGAATAGAATGGTACCCTTAACGCTCTTGTCCAGGTCATTGAAAAACGCTTTGGAGATGGCCATATGCAGGAAGTCTTCCGCGTCCAACTCAATACAAGAGTCCAGAAAAGAGGAGAAACTCTGCAACAACTCCAAGCATATATTGAAAGGTTAGCTCATCTTTGTACGTGCTGTATCTGATATAAATCTTCAGCGAGCAATTCGAACAGCTGGAAAACGTTCCCTTCCTGAAGCATTAGCGTTTGCACTCACTATGGAAGCAGCAGAACAGGCTTCTCAAGGCGTTCATCGGGTAAGAGAAGTTGCAGTGGAGGAATGCTCTTGTCAAAAACTCGCATTCCAAAGAAACCAGCGAGACGGAGCTGCTCGATGCTGGAACTGTAACAAGACTGGATATCTCCAGCGGCAGTGCAGATTGCCACCAAGAAGAACTGCTTGCCAACACTGTGGAAACAGGAATAATGCCCAACAACAGGTAAGCGATACAACCAGCACTCATCCTCAACTTGATTCCCATTCCGGAAACGAGTAAGAACCAACTTCGAGGGGCAGAAGCTGGTTTCTGGTATCGATGGCCCCAGAACCACAATTCAAGTCTCACAGACTAAGGTCCATTTTCTTCACTCGGAGTTGAACATAACTTGAGAATTTTTAATATAAAAATTCTCAAGTTTTGTTCAACTCCGAGTGAAGAAAATGGACCTAAACGAGACAACAAAAGTCTGAGAGTGGAGGCAATCATAAACAGCAAACAACACGTGGCTACAATTGACACCGGTGCCACCGCCTCTATTGTACGAAGAGACTTGGTAAAGATGACATGGCTACATAACACCAACAGCTACCGTCTGAAGACCGCCACAGGAGAAGCAGCAAGAGTGTGCGGAGAAGTTCTTCTTGAGATCCGTTTGGCAGAACTAAAGTTTTCCCATGTGTTTTTGGTGGCAGATATATGTGATCATTGGAATCGACTTCATGAAGGAGCATGGAATCATCTTGGATATCGGTTATCAAGTCCTGAAATACAGAAACGTAGAGATTCCAATGGTCTTCGGCAACGAAAACTCAACAACAATTAGAACTGTCATCAAAGAAGACATGTGCCTGCCTCCTTCTTCAGAAGTTTTTGTGTGGACGAAACTAAAGGGGAATATTGGAAGCCATCGATACCTCATGGTTGAGCCAGAAGTTGAACAAAGTTCCCAAAACATCATCATCGGGAAGACTCTTGTGGCACCAAAGAACAACATGGTACCTGTACGGATACTTAACATCAAACCGTACCCAATCAAGCTTAAGAAAGGAGAAGTTGTTGGGCAATGTGAATCTGTGGCCGCAATAACTAAGATCAACGAGGTGGATACACATATGACTATGAACTCGGAGAAACTAAAGAAACAAATTCTCAAATCAGACAACTTGAGTCAACATCAGCTTAACGTTGCGGGAAGTCTTCTTCATGAATATGCTGATATTTTCTCTTCACCCAGCGGGCAATACGGCCGGACACAACTGGTGCAGCATCGAATCGATACAGGAGATGCTAGGCCGATTCGTCAACCAGCAAGTCGTCTCCCCTTGGCCAAACAAGGTGAAGTTGAAGAAATGATAACAACAATGAAGAAAGACGGGCTAGTCGAAAATTCCAAAAGCCCTTGGGCATCACCGGTAGTTCTCGTCAAAAAGAAGGATGGAAGCACTCGATTTTGTGTCGACTACCGCAGGCTGAATGATATGACGAAGAAAGACAGCTACCCACTGCCAAGAATCAGCGATACTCTAGATGCAATGGAAGGAGCACAATGGTTTTCGACTTTGGACTTGAAGAGTGGCTACTGGCAGGTAGAAATCCATCCAGAAGATCGGGGAAAGACGGCTTTCTCCACAGGAAATGGTCTGTGGCAGTTTAATGTCATGCCGTTTGGGCTATGTAATGCCCCAGCTACTTTTGAGCGCTTGATGGAGTGCGTTTTGAATGGATTAACCTGGAAATCTTGCCTAGTCTATTTGGATGATGTCATCGTTTACGGGAAAACATTTGATGACCATTGTGAAAACCTAAAGGCTGTATTCCAAAGGCTACGAGAAGCATCTTAAGTTGAATCCAAAGAAATGTGCACTTTTCAAGACCGAGGTTAAATATTTGGGGCATATCATCTCATCCCAAGGAGTGAAGACTGATCCTGAAAAAGTTGACACTGTGAAGAACTGGCCAACCCCTCAGGACAAGCATCAACTTCGGAGTTTCCTCGGTCTGGCAACGTACTATCGACGATTTGTGAAGGATTTTGCGAGAATCGCCAAAAGCTTGCACCAACTTACGGAGAAGGGTAAACCCTTTAAATGTCAGGTGAGTGTGAGAAAAGCTTTCAGGAACTGAAGCTGCGGTTATGTGAAGCTCCTGTGCTGGCCTATCCGACTCCAGGCAAACAATTCATCATTGACGCAGATGCAAGTAATGTTGGAGTTGGTGCTGTTTTATCGCAAGTTCATGACGGAGAAGAAAAGGTCGTTGCCTATTTCAGCAAGGTACTCTCGAAACAAGAGAGAAACTATTGCGTGACCAGAAGGGAACTTCTAGCTCTAGTATTGGCAACAAAGCACTTTCATAAGTTCATCTATGGACAGAAGTTCCTTCTTCGCACAGATCATGGTGCGCTAAATTGGCTTTTGAACTTCAAAAATCCAGAGGGTCAAGTAGCAAGATGGATCGAGATACTTCAGACGTATCAATGTCAGATTCAACATAGAAGAGGAAAGCTGCATTCAAATGCAGACGCATTATCTCGGCGCCCGTGCAAGCAAGACTGCAAGCATTGCACACGACTAGACGAAAAGGAAGTTGTCGCTGTTAGAAGAACGAGAGCTGATCCCATTTGCGGTTGGAGTAATGAAGAACTCAGAATGGCCCAACAGGAAGATTCGGACATCGAACCCATCCTTGCATGGAAGGAACATCAAGAGAAACCAGAATGGGCCGACATCTCCGACCGAAGCCCCACTCTAAAAGCATATTGAGCACAATGGGACTCACTTCATGTGCAAGAAGGGCTACTCAGGCGTAAGTGGGAATCCGCAGATGGTAAATCCTATGTAATGCAGCTAGTCGTACCTCAGTCAAAGGTAAATGATGTTCTCCGAGAGATGCACGGTGGAATTTCTGGAGGCCATTTAGGCATCAACAAGACGCTGGAAAAGCTACGACAGCAATTCTACTGGTTACGTATGAGAGAAGACGTTGAAAAGTGGTGCCGAAAATGTGATACTTGTGCCGCTAGCAAAGGACCAGCTAGAAAAATCCAAAGCAAGATGCAGCAGTACAATGTGGGTGCACCTTTTGAGAGAATTGCAATAGACGTAGCAGGTCCTTTTCCCGAAACCAACAACGGAAATCGATACATCCTTGTAGTGATGGACTACTTCAGCAAATGGCCTGAGGCATTCGCCATTCCAAACCAGGAAACCAAAACAGTTGTGGATAAGATTGTCTTTCATTGGGTGAGCAGGTTCGGAGTACCCATGGAACTTCATTCCGACCAAGGAAGGAACTTTGAATCTAAGATCTTTCAAGAGGTTTGCTCACTCTTTGGCATCAAGAAGACGCGAACAACACCGCTTCATCCACAATCTGATGGGATGGTTGAGCGATTTAACAGGACACTTAAGGAACACCTGTCAAAAGTAGTCAATAATAATCAACGAGACTGGGACCGACATATTCCATTATTCTTGATGGCTTATAGAAGTGCAACACATAGTTCTACTGGACATACACCATCGGAAGTCCTATTTGGCTCAACAATACGCCTGCCAAGTGAGATAAAATTTGGAAGTGTTCCAAACGAGCCACATGAAATGGATGAGTACGTAGATAACCTGAAAGGAACACTGGCTGACATTCACCAACGGACAAGGACAAATATAAAAGCGTCTAGTGACAGGATGAAAACAAGATATAACGCACGAGCGACAGCAACAGGGTTTCAAGAAGGAGAACTTGTGTGGTTTTACAATCCCCACCGACAAAAGGGACTATCACCGAAGCTACAACAAAACTGGGAAGGCCCTTACACAGTAATAACCAGAATTAACGACGTGGTTTACCGTATACAAAGAGGGGTAAGAGGCAAACTAAAGGTAGTTCATTGTGACCGTTTACATCGTTATAATGGTGATAGAAGCAATGGAGTTGTTCGTAACAATCCTAAGAGGGGGGCAATGTAACGATGAATTACTGAACTACTTTTAAGATAAAAGTCTGAACACAATACCTACTACTGCAAAGTTAGAAATGTGAACGGACCTTTAGTAATTAAGAAACTACCCTCTGAACACATCCCAAAATATCCCACTGAACATATCCCAATATATCCCACTAGACTGGAAGTATGAAGCGCCCCTCCTGGAAAGGAAGTTTCGAGAAGCAAAGACGAGAACCTTCGAAGACATTCTCGAATCTCGAAATTCCGGTATAAAAGGGCAGCGTAGACACCGACCGGACACAGTTTAATCTTGAAAGTGAAAGAGTACAGTAGGTACAAAGTGAAGTAAAGTGTTGCGAATTGTTAGTAGTAAATAAAGTGATTTAAAAGTGTGTTTGTTTGAGCGAATAATAAAAGTAAATTTAGTTGAAATAAACTATGTTCTTATTTGAACGGAAATATAAGTGGAAATTAAATAAGTTTTATTGAGAACCCGGAATAAAACATTACAATATTAAGTCAATGATTTAGACCTATCCAATCGAGCTGAAATTTTGGCTATCTATAAATCTGCAAAGGCGGAATGTTTTATGGGGTTCCCACGAGATTTTTTTCAGCTTTCCCTTGCCAGACGCTTCCAAAGTGCAGTAAAAAATCATTTTTTGGCGTTTTGGTATAACCGAACAAATGATACATCAAAAAATCATAAAAAATCCCCTGATTTCAAAAATGTGGATACCAGAAGTTTTTTTTCAGCTTTCTCCGCCAGACTGCTTTAAAGCATTTTGAAGTGTATTTTTCTATAACCGTAAAACCGTATGATGGTAACAAATTAAAATTCTATGTCTATTCCTGGTTTAGAAAATATAAGTTTAAGCCAGATATTTTTCAGCCTTCCCTCTGCCAGACGCCCTTAAAGGTTTCCCAAACAGGTTTTCCCATACAAAAAACACCTAATTTCAGTTTTTTTCTTCTAAAATTGAAATAATATTTTTTTGTTTAGAGTAACCATATGATGGCCAAATATTAACTTTCTCTGCCTTTTCCTGATTTAGAAAATGTAAGTTTAAGCCAGTTTTGTTTCAGCATACCCTCTACCAGACGCCCTAAAAGGTATCTCAATAGTACGGGAAAGTTAGATTTAGCTATATGAGGGTCCTGGAAAAAATCCGAAATGCATCCCGTGCATTTTAAATGGCACCATCACATTCAACTGTGGAGTTGTGCTCAAAACAATTAAAAACAATTTAAGTGCTCAGAAGAGAAATTAATTCATAAAAAAATAATATAATTAATTCAAAACACGAACCTTTTTTTTTATTTCTGTACATATTTATTGAAAGGTGGGTGTCTGGAGTGAGCTATTTGAGCTATTCAAGTTTATGTACAAACCAAAATCATGTTTAAATTCAAAGTTTGTGAGGACATCTACTGGTGAAAGGAAGGTATTAAACGCATTATACCCATTAGGTGTGTTTTTTATTACCACCGGTCTTAACTGGACAAAAAAAACGCCTCGGGGCTTAACCTGAAATCTTGGCAGCACTGTATATTGAATGTTCAGAAAACAGCAGACACAACAAAAATTTAGAATTGTCATATTTTTCGCTTTCGTCATTTTCTTGTATTTTTCATGTATGTTTTACAAAGAGATACAAAAATGTAGGCTAGCAAAACTATTTTAATACATTTTGTCCTTTCAAACGTGAGTTTTCACGTTTTTAAACAAATTCTAAACAATTTATGAAAAAGTTAGTTTGGTAGCACAGATTTAAAACTCTTCAAAAAGTTAAGCCCAGAGAAATCTCTGGGCTAAACAACTAAGCCCAAGGGGCTAAGGTGTTGTTGTATTTAACATGTAAATTGCTTAGCCCAGACTGCGTTTTTTTTGTCAAGTTAAGACCGGTTGTAATAAAAAACACACCTATTGTATATATATTTCTATAGTACAGGGTGGCTGATGAATATCGCTACATTAAAAAATTCAAATAACTTTTTTTTCAGTGTATGAAATTTATTTTTCTCTTATTCATGTTAAAGCGCATTCAATTTTATTAAATAAAGCTTTATTAGTTTTAAAAATAATGGCTTTTAAATGCCTCCCCTGGTCGTTAATGCATGTGGGGTGCCTTAAAAAAAGTTGTTTTTTGAAGATTTGAGACAGAAATAAATGCAAATATTTCTCGATTGGATTGTTTTCTTTCATTCAAATTTGTTGATTTTGCTTTGCGGCCTTCCTGTTTACAATAAACTCAAAAGAAAAAGTCGGATACAGTAAGTGCAAGCGATTTGGGTTTTTAACGGAATGGTAAAATCGTGCATATGAGCTTATCGGAAAATTTTCGTAGGAATTCTACGAAAACATTATCCATTTTCTATTATGCATTTTTGTTAAATCTAAAAACCAATCTGTAAAATAAAAAAAAAATTAACCAGATTCACTAAGTAGAAAGAAAGTTATTAAAGTTCAATCAATCAAAGAAAATACTTTAGCGACATCTTTTGGTAGATCTGCATTTCAATTTTCTGCATAAGGTTCAAATATAAGATAAACTAGCGATCCGAGCGGTGGCGACGCAAAACAGAAAATTCTACTTCATGAGAGTACTATAGGAATATATATACAATGTTATACCTTTCACACGTATTCACAGATAGGAAAACAAGAGAAAAATAAGAGAGATGTATACCAATTATCTGAAATTAAATTTGCGGGTGTTTTAGGCAAGGGGGGTACGAGTCGGCTCTCTAGGTATTCCTTTCTCTATGAGGTATTCCTTCCTCTATGCTCTTCTTCCCGAGTAGATACGATTTGTATTGAATACGTTAAAAGTGCGTTCCATTGAAAATCGCTAGTAAAGTACTAGTAGTACTTTGCCAGTTGCCACCTCCCTAAGGAACAGGGCTAATAATGGACAAGGAAAAGAGAACAAATAAGAGATACACACTTGAAAAAGTCTACGTATACAACAAAATATAGAGAAAACAATGAATACTCAAGAAGATAGAGACAAAACAACAGCAAGTTATTCTTTGGCATTAAGAGCGGTGTAATTTTCTGTTATAATTCAAATTTAAATTCAAATTGTTTTTCATTTAGTTTTTCTAAAGTGCTGTGATGTATGTTTTTATTTTAACTTTCATTTATTAAATGTCAATAATTTATATTTTTATTTTAGAAAATTCAAAAGTTTTTAATTATTAATTTATCTATAAATTAATAAATGTAACAAAATAATATTTTCATGTAAGTTTAAACAATTTTTGTAATAGTGTCAAAAGTTTTCAATATAATATTTAACAGATTTAGAGCCAATTTTTCAATCTTCTGATAAATAGTCAGTTAACTGTTCGACGAATAAAGTTATCATAAACAATCAGATAAAAACATTGAATTTTTCAATCAAGAATAATTTATTCTACAGAATAACAAAAAAAAAATTGTCAAATTAAAAAATATTTAAAATTAAACGTCATTTTTATTCATAATTGTTTTTGTTTTCTTGTGTTCCACTGTATTTTTTCAAAATTCTTTCAAAACAGCTTTGATAACTGACACAATATTTTTGTTGAGATTATTCCTGAGAATAATTTTTATTCGTCTCTAAAAGAAGCAGATAGTTTTATTCTTAGGAATAAGCTATATCTGCTTGTTGAAAAATTGATTTTTTCTCTATCCTTAGGAATAAGTACTAACTGACTGTTTAACTGACTATTGAAAAATTGGCCCTTAATAAAATACCCCTGAAGAAGTCGAGAAATTACGACGAAACGTAGGGAGAAAGTATGAAATAAAGATTTTTATTGGCATATAAAAGGAAGTGACCAAAAAAAAGCCCGATTCAACATAAACATTGATAGTGATAATGTTTTTTTTTTAATAACGTTAGTCCTTTTGCATTGGAATAAGTAGAATAATGTCAATAACTTGCTAGGGCAATCTACCTTTATCAATTTTACTTCAATTACTGCAACCAAGTTATGGTCCATGTTAATCTTACTTAGAACTTGTCGTGCGTATGTTTCGATTAAAGAAAGTGTCTATTTTTCTTTAATAAGCTATACTTTAAAAGTTGGAGCACCGATAATAAATTATACAAATGTCATAATCATATGGAGAGAAATGACATACATATGAAACTTAAATTGACCAAAAAAGAGCTTTTCCAAAAGCTTTAAAATATTTAGTAAATACACACAAAATCATCTCTCTCATCTTCTTTCTTGAAAAAAACCTCTTCTTTCCTATGAGAGTGAGTGAGAAAAAAATGTCCAATAGAAAAAGAGCTTTTTCAGGTTTATTTTTTGAAAGCTCCTTGTCTGGTAAGGTTTGTCTGGTAAGGAAAAAAAATGATTCATATTTTTCTGAGCAGACAAGATATCTGTTTCTGTATGATTATATTATCTGTGGTTGGAGTATGTTAGTTTTAATTTTTTCCAACATAACTTTTTCGGAAATAAAAAAACACTAAATAATACAGGGGTGAGATTCTGTATGGCGAAAACGAACAAACGTTTTCGTGTGTGCGAAAGGTTTGATTCATACAACTTGAAAAACGAAAGAAATTGTTCTGTAGCTGTCACAAATTTTCTTTCGTTTTTCAAAAACGAACGATCGTTTTCGTTTCGTTTTTTATAGAATGTACCCCCAGGGGTGAGATTCTGTATGGCGAAAACGAACAAACGTTTTCGTGTGTGCGAAAGGTTTGATTCATACAACTTGAAAAACGAAAGAATTTGTTCTGTATCTGTCGAAAATTTTCTTTCGTTTTTCAAAAAAGAACGATCGTTTTCGTTTCGTTTCGTTTTTTTATAGAATGTTCCCCCAGGTTTAACAACGATTTTACTCAGAAAGTATAGCTCGCATGAGGAAATGATATAAATATGTATGGGAGAAAAATAGATAATTGTATTTTCAAAAAAGTTATGTTGGAAAAAATTAAAAGTAACATGCTCTAACTCTTATAGTATAGCCCATTAATGAAAAAAAGACATTTTCTTTAATCGAAACATAAACACAACGGACGACTTAAAAGAAAGATTAACAGGGAAAATAACTTGGTTGCAGTTATTGAAGTAAAATTGATAAAAGTAGATTGCTCTAGAAATGTTATTAAAAAAACATACCTAATCACTACCATTTTTTATTTTAAATAGATTTGCTAAAAGTTTAAATAGTTTGCTTTAGTTTAATTATATTTGCTTTTGGGTTTAATTGATATGCTTTTAGTTTAATTGTATTTGCTAAAAGGTGAAATCTATTTTAATACAGTCAAATAAGGTGAAAAAAGGGGTAAACCTCGGAATGGATGCTAATAGAATTTTTTTTGCTCAAAACCTTCGTTTTGGCATTCCATAACATAACTCAAAAGTCTAGAAAAATCTCATGTCATCAAGCCGCGATTTTCAAGGTCAAATCGCGAAATGGAGATTTTCAAAATTAGCAAAATTAGACGATGGTATTAGGTATATACACATATGATACATGATTTTAAGGTCTTAAATCATAAATCAAGGCAATCTGACGTCTCTGAAAAAAGTTATATCTGTTTTTCATCTGCCAACCCATATTATTATAACAGTTGCAATCTTACTACCGAAAAACCCTTAAAAGTTATGGTAGCGGAACCAATTTAGCATGAAGTTTTTATGTCCATTATCATTAAGAATCAAAACAATGCAATGCAAAAAACATTCACATATCTATGATAAAATGGTAATATTGGGGTTGGGGTCGAAATTCTGTATGTTGCAAAATTCTGTATTCAAAATACTGTATGCCAAAATACTGTATGTCAAAATTCTGTATGTGCAAAATGCCGTACGAACAAAATTCTGAAAGTCAAAATTCTTTATAGCAAAATTCTGGTTGGTCATAATACTGTATTTCAAAATTCTGTACATCAAAATTCTGTATATCAAAATTCTGTAAAAATGCTGTAAAAAATATCGTTTTGATAATGTAAAAAAGTGCGCGCGCACTTTTTAACATTATCAAAACGATATTTTTTACAGCATTTTTACAGAATTTTGAAATATAGATATATTTACTATGAATTTCTAAGAGATCAACTACATTTATAAAGAGGCAAGCTTCTAATGTAATCCAGTCAAATAAGGGTTTAACCTCGGAATGAATGTTAGTAGAAATTTTTTTTGCTCAATATCTTCCTTTTGCCATTCTATAACATATCTCAAAAGTCTAGAAAAATCTCATGTCCGCTTGTCGCGATTTCAAGGTCAAATCGCGAAATGGAGATTTTCAAAATTAGCAGAAATAGGCTATGGTACTATATACACATATGATACATGATGTCAAGGTATTTTTTAATGCTGATTCCAAAAAATCTAAAATCAAGACAATCTGACGTCTCTGGAAAAAGTTATACCTGTTTTTCATCTGTCAACTCATATTATTATAACAGTTTCAAACTTACTGCCGAAAAACCCTTAAAAGTTATGGTAGATGAACCAAATTTTGCATGAAGATTTAAGAATCCATCATCATTAAAAATCAAAACAATCCATTACAAAAAATATATATACCTACGAAATAATGGCATTTTTTGATGGAGGGGCAAATTTTAGGATATGCACTAAAGAAGATTCTTGTTCATCTTAGGAATAAGTGCTAATAGGCTAATTTTTTCATTTTAATCTTTGTTTGGATATTCTTTAACTACCCTCAAAAATCTAAAAAAATCTCATGTCCGCAAGTCCTAATTTTCTTGGTTTGAAAATAAGGTGCAGATTTTAAAAAATTAATAAGAAAAGTTTAAATTTTTACATGTATACCAAAATAAGCGACATGATTTAAAGGTATTTTTTAACACTTATTCCAACAAAACTCACAAACAAGTCAACCTGACCATCCCTGAAAAGTAATGCACCTTATTCATGTTGATCTGACACAAATATCTGAAGTGTAGTTTTTCAATTTTTTAAAATCTGCACCTTATCTTCAAACCAAGAAAATTAGGACTTGCGGACATGAGATTTTTTTAGATTTTTGAGGGTAGTTAAAGAATATCCAAACAAAGATTAAAATGAAAAAATTAGCCAGATGAAAAACAGGTATAACTTTTTCCAGAGACGTCAGATTGTCTTGATTTTAGATTTTTTGGAATCAGCATTAAAAAATACCTTGACATCATGTATCATATGTGTATATAGTACCATAGCCTATTTCTGCTAATTTTGAAAATCTCCATTTCGCGATTTGACCTTGAAATCGCGACAAGCGGACATGAGATTTTTCTAGACTTTTGAGATATGTTATAGAATGGCAAAAGGAAGATATTGAGCAAAAAAAAATTTCTACTAACATTCATTCCGAGATTTACCCCTTTTTTCTCCCTATTTTACTGTATTAATGCTGATTAATCTAGGTACCTACTTTATTAGGAGCTACGGAAAAAAGAGAGAGAAAACAAAACTACACTTATTTAAAAAAAACAATCTGAATTAAACCACGTTGCATAACAAAAACGGATGAAAAAAAAAAATAAATTTATATTGATTTTGACATTTTTTTTGTAAAATGTATTTTGTATATTTAAGAAAAGTTTGATTTGTGTTCCTAGAATTGATTTACTTTTTTACTTTAATAATTTTGTTTGTATAAAATTACAACTTTACTGTCAATAATTATATTTAAAGCTAGTATTTAGTGTTTTTTTATCAAAGGAAATTTCTTTAAAAATACTGTAGGTATTTAAAAATACTGTATTGAAAATACAGTATTTTGCCGTACAGAATTTTACAAAACAGAATTTTGCAAGTCAGTATTCTGTTCATACAGTATTTTGACGTACAGAATTTTGTATTTACAGTATAATGACGTACAGAATTATGGTCTTACAGTATTTTGACCCCACAGAATTTTGTCGTACAGAATTTTGACAAGCAGAATTATGACCCGCTCCCGTAATATTGAAAAAGGGGAAATTTTGGGATATGCACTAAAAAACATCCTGGTACAATCTTAGAATTAGTGCTAATAGGCTATTTTTTTTGTTTATATGTTTGTTTATATATTTAATAACTTATAGCAAAAGTCTAAAAAAATCTCATGTCCGCAAGCCCTAATTTTCCAGGTTAGGTGCAGATTTAAAAAAAAAAATAATAAGAAAACTTTAGATTCTTATATGTATACCAACATAACCAATATGATTTCAAAATATTTTTTAACGCTGATTCCAACAAAACCCACAAACAAATCAATCTGACCATCCCTGAAAAGTAGAATACCTTATTTATGTTGATCTGACACAAATATCTGGAGTGTAGTTTTTCAATTTTTCAAAATCTTCACCTTATCTTCAAGCCAGGAAAATTAGGACTTGCGGACATGAGATTTTTTTTTTAGATTTTTGACAAAAGTTATAGAATATCCAAACAAACATAGAAAAAAAAAATTAGCCTATTAGCACTAATTCCAAGATTGTACAAGGATGTTTTTTAGTGCATATCGCAAAATGTCCCCTTTTTTCAAAATTACCATTTTGTCATAGATATGAATGTTTTTTGCATTGCATTGTTTTTATTCTTAATGATAATGGATATTAAAACCTTCCATATTTAAAACGTTAATTTGACTTACTTTTGATTTGTCAAATGCCAAATATGCGTTTTAAAACGTTTAATTACTTACTAATTTATTAATTAATTGAACTTGACACATTGTTACCTCTTATCTGCTTCAACAAAACAAAAATTTAAAAATATTTTACTCAAACTTTGTTTATATAAGGAAAGCATGAAATCTTAGCATTTTTTTAAGTAGAGGAAGCAATTAGAAATTGAATTTTTAAAGAAAAATATTCTTGGCCGCCGTATCACAGCCGCACGAAAAAGAAATTTTGTGATCATGGTGCGGACGTGGTGCGGTGGTCAAAAAGCCGTGCGGCGGCGGTGCTGCATTTTTACTGGGGTCATTTAAATATAATAAAAATAAAAAAATAAATAAATTCTTCTTTAACAAAAACAGAAAAAAAAAAAAAACAATTAAAAAACTTAATTTTTCGCACCATGATTCCGAAACAAATTATTATTTACATAAAAATACTAAAATCGCATGTGTGCGCCTAGCCTACAAGAACAAAAATACCCTAAAATGCCTTTCCTATTTTTTTGAAAAAAAAAAAAATATTTAGTTTTTGGTTTGCCTTAAAGTTATTCGTTCATAAAAAATAAATTTTTTAAATTGTTCTTTCCTAAAATTTGAAAGATTCAAAAAGTACAATTCATACAATGCTGAAAGATGATTTTTCATCCCTGTATGACTACATAAAAACACAACTTCGCTACAGAAGACTTCACTCTACGTCTACCTCTACAGTACAGTTTGCAGCTACAGCTACAGACAGACAGTACAGAGTAGAGCATAAAAGTTCGACTCCCACAATCCACAAAGCGAATGGAATCATATTATACGATATTCAGTTCACTGAAAACTTTCATCTCGTGCGTTTGAATTTATCTGGTGTGTTGATTATTTTTGTTCGGAAAAATAGAAAAAAAATAAAGATTTTTTTACTTAAAACGTTAATTATAATAAATAGGGATGTAATTTTTTTTATTCTGACATTAGTTTTCCTTATTTTAAGGAAAGGGATTTATTGATTTATGTAATAGAACAAAAAAAGTCATTATGTAGTAACGACCGGCTTTCATTTTATTCTGTAAAGGGAATAGGTAGATTTTTCGAAGATTATATAATAACCATATTAGGTGATGAAACTACGAAAGCCAACGGGGTGTCGATATTATATTTTTTTCCGATTTTTGCACTTATTGCTGGTTACACGTGTATATCTAATTGTGTATCATTCTATTCAAATTGATGGAGCGATCTATATTGGTTTTTTTTATACAGTGTGCCGGTATATTATTAAAGTCGTCGGTTGTAATTAATTCTTCAATGTAGGGGTCGGCCTCGGCCGCAAGAATTCTAAGTCTGTTTGAATTTCTTTTTGGTGTTTTTCTCCCTAACTATCTACCTAATATGAATTTATTTTATTTGTTTTACATTTAGCATTGATTCTGATGCAAACTAATTTCAATTTTAAGTTTGACTGTCAATATAATAGGAAAACAACAAACAATTTTCATTTTTCATAATACCTACCAATTAACACAAATCCTTATCCTCGATATATGTATGTAATTTTTAGGAGGAAAGGATAAAATTGTTGTATAACTTTGACAAGAATAAAAAAATAAAACGCGATAGCGAAAAGAAAGGGAGTGAGAGGAAACGAGAGAGTGAGGCATTGTGATTTCTGACTGAAGTCTTGTAGGTAGATCATATACCTAAAAAAGTTAAGGAAAATTGTCTTCAGCGTAAAGCAAACTTGTGTTAATTTTTTTATTCGATAACAAATTTCAACAATTTAACGAATTAAAGAAGGATTTTAAAACTTTCAGTTTTATGATGGCGTTTTTGCGTTACATGTGCCGTCAACGCAAAGCAAGTTTTGTCTGCTGTCACAGTAAATACACTATTTCCAATAAAGACCACGATTCTACCTTATTCGCTTCAAATTGGAAATCATTACAAATTGAACAACCTAGAAGAGTCCTAAGCAGCCATAGTGAGAACAATGAGAATCTTGTAAAATTAAATAAAAAATGTTTGCAATCAATCATATGCCGGGATATAGTTTTTCATTCAGCTGGAATACTACGTCGAAATGTGCATTTGGATGCTCGTAAACTCTCTCAAGTTGATCAGAAGTTCACGAAAAGGCAGGAAAAAAAACTATCAACCCACTCTGCACCACCGCAACGTGATCCCTTAGACGTCAGTTTTAACGATCCCATTGCTGCATTTAAGAGTAAGACTACTGGCGAGCTCGTTCGAGCTTTGGTCGTGTATATAATTTGTTCCAGCCAGTATCTTGTTGAGCACAATATGCAGGTAAGTCTGACGGTCAAATTAAAGACCTTTCTAGAAAAAAAAAAAAAAAATGCGTTTATTATTTTGTACATCTTCATAATGTATTGAAGCTCGAGCTATTTTTTTTTTGTAGTCACAATTAAAGATTTTACTTTGCTGGAGGATTAACTATCTTTTGTGTACCCACATAATATTTTCCTAGAATCGATTTTTTAATAATCTGATTACTGCGCAGGTTTTTTTCTGTCGTCCTCGATTTAAATTGTTCTTACAAAGGATAATGATGGTAGTAGGTACCTACTGCTACTATGAGTAGTTTATCTAAAAAAAAAAAAAACATTTTATAAACATTACAGCCTATGTTGCTCACTGATTCTACTCAATCACTGATTCTACTCAATAAACGTGATTTCATGTCATTTTTTGTTGACTCCACTGAGATTGTCCTTTTCTTAGTTTTTAACTTTTTAATATCGTTTTCCTTCACTTCAATAAGATTGCCCTTTTCTTATTTTTGACTTTTTAATGTCGTTTTCCTTCAATCCAATGATGGGAGTACGCTTTGAGTACTTTTTTGAAGCTTTCTTCACGTCAGCATTTCTAGGGCCCTATTGCACCAACCACTTTGCAGTTTGCATTTTGCAAATTTGCACTTTAACTTTGCAAATTCTGTTGCACCAAACTCCAATTTGCAAAGAGGAAATTATTTTTTTGAAAAGTAAAACAAAAATTCCTTCTTTGCAAATTTTGTTGCACCAACCACCAATTTGCAAAGCACAAAGTACTTTTCTGAAAAGTGCAAAGTTTTGCAAATTTGCAGAGAATTCTTCAATTTCGTTGCACCAACCAAAAAAACTTTACTCTTTCCATATCAAATTCTGCAAAGTTTTGCAATAATAAAGACAAAATTTCATTTGCGGATGGCCATTTCTCGTGTAAAGTTCGGGTATATTAAATGATAATTTCAAATGAATCGCTTTGAATGACTTTTTGAAGATAGAGTATAGGAATAGGTACGTGAGAATGAATTTTGAAATTAGGAATAATTAACTATTATGAATATTTAACTATGGTTACTATGTGAAATGAAGTTGAAGTGGCATTATTAGAATTTGTTGTGTTCTTTTTACAAATCATTTAGGAATGATTTGTTGTTTGATAATGATAAACTGTCAAACGATTTTTTTTTTTTAGAATAATTCCAATTCCTTTATTATAACCGAAAATCATGTTTTTATTCAAAATAAATTTTCTCCTATCATTTCCAAAATACCATTTTAACTTAATTTTTCCGCTGATTAATAAAAGAAATACAAATGTTTGAATTGTCTTGAAAACCAAACATCTTATTTCTTAAATCAACAATTCACTAAACTCATGGAAGTGAGTTGGAAAAAGTTACGAATCGTGACTATTTGACACTTCAAAAGGAGTTTAGGAACCATTTCAAATACATAGTTAGAAATTGTAACTAAACAATAGACCATTTAGCTCGAGGAAATTATTTTTTTGAAAAGTAAAACAAAAATTCCTTCTTTGCAAATTTTGTTGCACCAACCACCAATTTGCAAAGCACAAAGTACTTTTCTGAAAAGTGCAAAGTTTTGCCAATTTGCAGAGAATTCTTCAATTTCGTTGCACCAACCAAAAAACTTTGCTCTTTCCATATGAAATTCTGCAAAGTTTTGCAATAATATGCAAAGACAAAATTTCGTTTGCGGATGGCCATTTCTCGTGTAAAGTTCGGTTATATTAAATGATAATTTCAAATGAATCGCTTTGAATGACTTTTTGAAGATAGAGAATAAGAATAGGTACGTGAGAATGAATTTTGAAATTAGGAATAATTAACTATTGGGAATATTTAACTATGGTTACTATGTGAAAAGAAGTTGAAATGGCATTATTAGAATTTGTGTGTTCTTTTTACAAATCATTTAAGAATGATTTGTTGTTTGATAATGATAAACTGTCAAACGATTTTTTTTTTTAGAATAATTCCAATTCCTTTATTATAACCAAAAATCATGTTTTTATTCAAAACAAATTTTCTCCCATCATTTCCAAAATACCATTTTAACTTAATTTTTCCGCTGATTAATAAAAGAAATACAAATGTTTGAATTGTCTTGAAAACCAAACATCTTATTTCTTAAATCAACAACTCACTAAACTCATGGAAGTGAGTTGGAAAAAGTTACGAATCGTGACTATTTGACACTTCAAAAGGAGTTTAGGAACCATTTCAAATAATTAGAAATTGTAACTAAACAATAGACCATTTAGTTCGATAATATAAACATAAGTAAACTATGGTAAAATAAAGAACACATCTCTGCCCTCTGCTTCATGGCCACTTAGCCTCCTCCAGAATTGCCAACCACCTTATTCAAAATTAACCGTCATTCAAAGAATGATTGCAATTTAAAGTTAAAATAATAAATAATGAAATTATATTGATATTAAATATTCTATTATTTTCTTCTTTAAACAAATTACAATAAAGCAACAGCCTAAGTATCTATAACCAACAAAATAACAAATGATAGAGTAAAGTACAACAAAATTTCATAAGATATCGTTGTTTAACCTTCCGATGACAACAGGGTGCTATACCACCCCAGGCTTGATTTTTCTTCCTTTGTTTTTTTACAATTATTGTTTTTTTTTTGTGAATATTCTATTTTCTGATTCTGTTGAACCCTATGAAGTGTTATGATCAAATATATAATTTTTATTATACCTAAAAGTATTTTTTTTTTTAATTTAATTTTAGGACAACCAAAAAGTGTGTTGTTATCGGAAGGTTAAGTAAAAAAAGAAGATTTCAACCTTTTTTAACAACGAAAAAAAGTTGAAACTAATTATTGCTTTACTTTGCAAATTTTCAAATTACGCAAAGTTCCATTTTTAGTTGTTGCAACGCCCGCACTTTTTGCTTTGCAAGAAAACATCAAAAATTGCAAAGTGCAACGTGGGGAACTTTTAATTTTTGGTGCAACACTTTGCACTTTTACTTTGCAGAAAAGTATTGTTTTGCAAAGTTGCAAAATGCAAAGTGCAAAGTAGTTGGTGCAATAAGGCCCAGATCTGCATTTAAAGGCGATACAGTATTTAAGAACCACAGATGTTGAATAGAGAGAAGATGAAAATGCAGAGATCTTCACAAATGCAGATTATAAGAAGATTATAGCGAAGACGAACATATTCGTCTTCATCAATGCCTCTCCTTCATCCTGTTTTGGAATGTATCTAAAAAAGGCCTATTTTAATTGGTCAATAGAATAGGTTCACCCACTTTAAAATAAGTTTGGGTTCAAAGAAACTTAGATTAGTGGGCGGGTTTTTTGGGGAGTAAAGTGAGGTTTATTTAAATATGTTTTAAGGGAAAATCAGACAGTCCAGAGGCCTCAGTTTCGAAGGAAAAATAAAAATCAAGTTTGTAGACCGAACAAAGTTAAGGTAAAATCGAGAAAAAATGAAAAAATCGTAGAACTATAAAAAAAACTATAGTAAAAATATGATACGAGGGGAAAAGGGCCTACAAATTAAAAGAAAAGGGCACTATCCTTTGGTTGGTATTCGATTCTTGCGTATTAAAATCTTAAATTAGATCTTCCCCTGCTAGTACTCTTAGGGCCGGTTTGTTCACAACCGATTATCTTTAATCAGGGATTATTCCAGTTGATAATCGTAGATATTGTTTGTTCACTACAATTGTAATTACGGATTTGAGATTTCTGTAATCAGCGGATTTTCCTCGATTAGCACCACTTAATCAAGGATTTACTGGAATTCTGTTTTTTCATCCACACATAGAGGAATTGCTTATACACTAAAACAAATTAGCCTTGTTGTTGTTTTCAAACAAAAACGAACGAAAACTGACATTAACATGAAGTTTCTAATTAAATAAAAAAAAAAACAAAAACTTTTTTGGCTGTCACGTAGAATAACTATTAAATATTTATTTTTCATTGAAATTGTAGCACTTCAGCTATGTACAAATATTCCTCCAAATCTGTATCCTTTCTCCAAAATGTCCTTTTTCTGCAAATTTTTTTTCTGCAATTTTTTCTTCTTACGTCTTAGAGAAATTCTTTTGGGCTTCTGCCGCTTTGACATACATACATATTTCTGAAAACATGTTCATAAATAAAAAAAATAAAATAAACAAAATACTATTAATGGTTGTTTGGGCGTTTTCGATTGGCTCTTCGGAAGCGTCTGGAATCATACAGAAGCCTTCTGTAAGTGTTTTATTCGCACAAAACTGACAGACAGAACGCTTCTCAGAAGAGAAATTCTCTTCTCGATTTAAAATCAGAAGCACTAATACATGAACACTAAAATGTCAACAAAAAAATACTCAATCATTCTTTTTCTGTTGTCATTCAAAAATTTAAATTAAATTAAAATTAAAATTAATAAAAAGATTAAAATGGGTATCTACCTTAATGCAGTGGAATGATTTTTTTTAACATTTTCTTCTTCCGTCGTTTGAAAAATAAAAATAATATCAATATTTGACATTTGAAATTTCACAAACACAAAAAAACAGCATTGAGTGGAATCGACTTGGCCTGTTCCATTCGATTTCAGAATGAGTGTATTCTTGAGTGAAACCAATCGAAAAGACATTAATTCTTGATAAAGTTTTGACAACAAAACTCGCAGATAGACTGGAAAATGGAATGATTTGTGGAAATTCCTTGATTTGTTAATCAAGGTGAAAAAAAGTGAACAAACGCTATTTGATTATCACGGATCCTTAATTACGAATTAAGCGAAAACCGTGATAATCAAATTGTAGATTTAACCCACTCTGAACAAATTGGCCCTTAGTCTTTCAACTGTAGAAAGATTGATGAAAAGTGCCCAAACCTTAAAACCAGGAAACTTCGTTAAAACCTCAAAGAATCGAAAATAGGTTGAATTTCGAAAAGTGTCACATGAGTTAAAAAAGAGATTTGCAGCGTGTGTGTTCTTTCCGAGGAATAAAATAAAATATGTGTGTCTTGGAAAGTTAAAATCATTTCTAATTTGATTTAGAAAGGGGTGAACTGCTTTTGCAGCGAGATTATAGCCATTAGATCGAAGTAATGGTTATAGTCGATATTCCGTATTTTGATAAGAATGGCCTTGATTTTCGGTCGTCTTGTTTCACTGAAAATTTATGCAAGCTCATTGTCAAAATGACTTATTTAGAGTTCAGTGATTTATTCGCATTCTTTACTTAGACTTTTCCGCAGGATAAAGAGGTATTCACACCGTCAGAACATCATCACTTAAAGTATTATTTGGCGCCTGGGGCTTAGATTTTTGAAAGATTTTAGGGTGAACTTCTTTTTTCACTTTTTTTTAAGCTACCAGAGGTTCCAATTTCGCTTGTAGGCGGTCTTACCTTAGTCATACATATCTGATGTTCTGGATTTTTTTTTATTTATCTTTATGACTCCTTCTTTCGTAGAAAATACTTTTGATTATTCACTTTTTAATATAAAAAAAGGACAAGTTAAAAATTTTTATGATCATACCAAAAGGCACCTATTTTATATGGCAAGTGTTGCCAATTTTACTTTTTTCATAAAACATAGCACAAAAACGGTCTTGTCCCCATAGGCGGGTTTTGGGTGTTTAACCCCCCCCCCCCCGAAATTTTTTTTCAGAAAATCAAAAGATACCTATATTATAAACATATACAAGTCTAATATGTGCAGCACTAAATGATTTGTTTTTGTATTTTAGTGATTTGATTACCTATATGAAAATCTCCCTTAAAATCACTACCAATTTTGCATCGTTGCAGAAGCTGTCGATGAAGTTTGTATAAAGGAAAACAAAAATTGCTTGGTCCATTACAAAGAGTTTTTATCTCTTTCACCATTTCCTTAAGCACTATGTTAACACCTTAAAATGCTCTTTTAAGAACCCTTTAAATAGGTACCACAAGTACTTATGCAGGGTTTTTGGTGCCGGGACTAAACTATGCTTTTTCAAAGGGTTTCGGTGGCCGAACTCGAATCCAAAGACGGACTTATTCGATCACATCTCGTGTTTGAAATATTACCCTTAAATCTATTTAAATCTTTCAGACATCTTTTCTACTGTCCGAAATATATTCAGTTGCTTATTACCCACTTTTGTTCTATGTTAACCTTAAATCCAGTATGTAAGCGAAAATAAATGTATCGATTTATTCAGAGACTGTAGTACCTACCAACGCTAGGAAATAACCTCGAAAACTGGTAAAAAGCGGTATTTTCGATTTTCTAACGGGAATATCTCCAAAACGCGATGTGATAGAATTTTTCTGAGTTCGGATTCGAGCTCAGCACATAAAAAACCTTTAGAAAAGTATATCTTGGTTTCTGTAACAAAAACCTTGTTGGCCATACTCAAAATAAAAAAAATGTGATTATACTTTTGCAATGGAAGAAAAACTTGTTTTTAATTCTTAAAAATTATAAGAGAAAGTAACGGGACATTTTGTTCTTCTCAATATTCTTGTTTTTTGATCCCCTTTAATAAAAAAAATAGTAGGGTGTCGCTGCAATACTCGGTTTTATATAAATAGCATTTTTATATGGTGCGATTATACTTTTGCAAAGCACTGTATTTACAACATTTCGTTATTGTTTTGTTTCAAATTATAAAATTAAACAATTTCAGTTTATTGTTAAATTTCAAAGTGAAGTATAACACTGGTCAACAAAATTAAACTTCTTTTTTGCTACAGAAACCAGGGAATACTCTTCTATAGGTTTTTTGTGTGCTGCTCGAAACCGAAGTCAGAAAAATTCGATCACATCACGTTTTTGAGATATTCCCGTTAGAAAATCGAAAATGCCGCTTTTTACCAGTTTTCAGGGTTATTTTTTAGCGTTTACTTATTTTTTTTTAAATTGAATTTGTAACAGTTTCTAAAAGAAAAGAAAAGTATACCCTGGTTTCTGTAACAAAAACCTTGTTGACCAGTGTAATTAGCTCATGTCAAACAACTTGGATTATTTAAAATTTTGGTTTTTAAGTATTGGTAATTTCATTTAGAACTCAATAGATAGAATGTACCTGTCTATTTTCTGCTACAAAATTTCAGTGCAAGAAAAAGTCCATTTTTCAATGTTTTATATATTAAATTGTACGAAATAATTTTTTTTATAGAAGCCTTAGAATGATTAAAATTTGTTTCTTAAAAAAAATTTATATCAACCAACTTATCACTTTTTGTACCTACAAAACTAGAGATGCCGCTGAATATTCGGTCATTTTTAAATTCGTTTACCGTAAGCAGGACTCTTTTAAACTTTTAACTACGAATTCCTCTAGTAAAAAATACTTAAAAAGGATATTGGCAAATGTTTCGCTTCTGCACAGTTCAAATGACTACTTGATTTAGCGGGATTTAGAATCGACTGCAGTTACATATAGTTGATACAAAGTATTGTGATTTCTAAAAAAAAAATTTGTTTGGTCTGAGCTTACACCTCCCCCCCCCCCGAAATGAAATCCTAGCTACGGCTATGGTCTTACCCCCACTTCCCCTATATCAATTGTAAAACTTATTAACGAACAAAATTCGCTTAAAATGACTAATTACGCCATAAATCCCAAAAATTTGGCCTAAAAAAATATTTAAAGGAAAAAAACATATACACTGCGCTTCACTTGAATAGAAACAACATTTTTTCTTTAAAAAATAGCGATTTTCGCTTTGGTGAGGTAACTTAGTAGATTTTTGGTTTTGCATTTTCAAAGAGGAACTTTTAACAAACAATGTTGTAAAAACAAAAAAACCCAAAACAGAAACCGTATGGCTACTAGTTGCGTTTTTTCGCATTACTTCACAAAAAACAGTGTTTTTTTTGCGTCACTTGAATAGAAACAAGCTCTTAAATTAGATAAAAATGATGAAAAATCACGGACAAAACTAATTTTAGTAAAGCAGTATTAAACTTTGACATTATTTGCAGATTATAACCAATTATGGGCTACGAGATACCACTAGGCACCACAGAAAATGCATAAATAGCAGGCAACATTGGAAATGCACTTGCACTATGCAAAATCGCGAACGAAATTGGAAAATTTGCCAAATTTGGATGAGAATATTTTTAAAATATCGTAAACTAGTGATTGAATAAAAAAATAAGACAGGTGAGACCCAAATCAAGAGCAGAGAAAAAAAATAATTTAAAAACTAGCTGCAATTTCCTTTACTTTGCCGCTAAAATCGGTCAAAAACGTGGTGTTAGTGCGATGGTAATGTGTAGGTTTGTTCCATCATGGAAGTTATTAAAGGAGCACAACATTAAAAAAGCCTCAAAATGCAGAATAACAACATTTTAAGTTCTACTAGGATTACAAAAAAGTTAACTATTTTATAGTTGCGTTCGAACTGAAAAGAAATGAGTAAAGAGTGGTTTTTTAGAGGAAAACATACCAACTCAGATGAACCACGTTAATATTAGTCCTATTTCATTGGTTTATGAAAGAATAACTTTTATCGCAAAGCCACCAAAGGGCACTAAAATGTGTTATAGTAATACGCTTTGTTTTATGATGTGCAATAGCAAAATTGAAGCTTCACGCTTCGAAAAAAGATGCAAACTTTTACAAAGAAATAATGGTAGAAGCTCTTGGGAAGTTAAGGAACGTGGAAAAACAACCGTCTCAGAGATTGCACAAGGATAGTTCCAGAAAAAACAACTCAATAGAAACAAAACAGATGCATTCCGGATGAAAACAAAAGTTTATTTCACTTATTCAATCCTTAAATTGTAGAAAATGTCATTTTCTTAATTTGTAAGAAGTTACCAAACACTTTTATCACTTTCTCCAATTAGGTCCACGATTGTGTACAGTACAAGTGCATTTTCAATGTTAAATTCTATTTATGCATTTTCTGTGGTGCCTAATGGTAGCTCTTAGCCCATAATTGGTTATGATGTGCAAATAATGTCAAAGTTTAATACTGCTTTACTAAAATTAGTTTTGTCCGTGATTTTTCATCATTTTTATCTAATTTAAGAGCTTTTTTCTATTCAAGTGACGCAAAAAAAAACACTGTTTTTTGTGAAGTAATGAGAAAAAACGCATCTAGTAGCCATACGGTTTCTGTTTTGGGTTTTTTTGTTTTTACAACATTGTTTGTTAAAAGTTCCCCTTTGAAAATGCAAAACCAAAAATCTACTAAGTTACCTCATCAAAGCGCCAATCGCTATTTTTTAAAGAAAAATTGTTGTTTCTATTCAAGTGACGCGCAGTGTAAATAAAAATCAGTCTTATTAATGGAAAGTAAGGCAACCAGTGAATAATTCAGGTTGGTTTAACAAAAAAACGATTTTAAAAATTTCCAAATAATGAAAATATTGTACAATGTGGTAAGGTTTTACAATTTTCTATTACAATTATGAATATTTTTAGTTTCGTGTTTCGAATCGGCCAGCTGCTGAGAATTCTAAGAATTATACAGTTGAGCCAATAAAGACCATCCTGTTCTTTACATTACACTGTACGTCGATTGAATAATCTGCCTTCAAAGAAAAAACAACTCAGAATTGTTTTCCATTAGTCCAAAATTATTTTGAAAAGCTATAATGAAAATCTTTTTTATTAAATTACTGTGGTAACTTTTAAACATTTAAATTAAAAATACTACAAACCTAAAACAAACGAATTTCAGAGTTTTGTTAAAAAAATTTTGCATATGAAAGTTAAATTTTTTTAAATGTTGTTTTAAAATTTATGCAAATATTAGGTATTATTTGAATGACGATGGGATACAAATTATCAGATGCTTTTCACTAGTTATTTAAGACTTCAAACAAAATTCGTCTTTGATTTCTTCAGATTTCGAGTATTTATCAGCGGTTAACGAAATTAAACCATTCTGTTATATTTTAGATTTTCTTAAATTGTTTCTCTAAGGTTATTTAGTTATCTAAGCTTGCTTAAATGTTTATTTTGCCTTTAGACAAGGTGTTATAAGTCATGACCCCGTGACCCCCCTCCCCCTTTTATACGCAGTTGTTCGGTGTCATTGAACGCGAACAAAAGTTGTTTTTACTAAATATGGAAAGTAAAATGTTAATGCAAATAAAAAACGGTTATTTGAAAACATTTAGAGAAAAAAGTTTGCTCTTGTAGGACATAGTTTTATATAAAAGCCGAAGCCTGTCTGGCGAGGTATCCAGTGTTTTTCTTGGAGGTACTCAAAGCTCTCAACTTACACTATGTATAAAATATCAAAGAATTTTTTAATGGTGGCAATGTAATGCCAAATTTATCGAAAACAGTTAAAAAATTAAAATCTTATAAATAAGTAGTTGTCGTGTTTTTCAATTTTCTCAGAAACTATAAGGCATAGAAACATATGTAAATGGTTTTCAGTGTCTGATCAGGAATCAATTGCGGCAGTAAACTTGCTTTTTTTTCACAATTTTTAACTTTGAATTCGATTATTTCAAAAACTATTGATTGAAATAACTTGATTTTAAATTTAAAACTAAGTGTAAAACTCTTTTGAAAAAGGTTCTTTTATAGTTTTAAGTGTTGCCATTGTTTTAAAATATTTTTTTTTTTAACATTTTTAGTCCTTTTTTAGAAAATTGCCCCTCCCTCGTCAACGGTGGGAATTGGGAGATAGACCACACATCCATAGTAAAAGGTGCTTATATTTGACTGTTCTACAAAATTCCGTTACTATTTTTCACCGCCTTAGTTTTCATACTCTTGCCGTTTTTTGTTGTTTGCAGTGTAATTTAGGTACACAGTTTTCAATAAAACAAGGTTTATGAACAACGTAGAAGAATATAATTTGTAATTTGAAGATCGGGGTTCTAGTCTCACCATAAAACCAATTCTATATGGTTTCTTACCTGTTACCAACAGCAAAGTAGAAACATTGTGACTATAAACTATTAATTGTTGCATTGGTTTATCAATAATTCTTACAATTTTTATAAAACTTTTTTTAATGCTATTGAATCTTGATTTAAAAAAATACGACAAAAAAAAAACAATAAATTTCCTTTCGGAAACATTTTGTCAAAATTTTATTAGCTTATGAAAGTGGCTCAAACGGTGCTTGGTACAAAATTATTTACCAAAATGATGCACGCAACATTTTATGGACATTTTGTTGCTGGTGAAGATGAAGTCAAAATTGTACCCACTCTAGAAAGGTAAATATTCTATATATTGAAATATATTACTTAAGATTTGTTTTCTTTTTTTCTTTCTTTCATATGTTATAATCTGCATTAAAAAAACCGCATATTGCTTTTTAAATTATTCAATGCGTGATCTTACTTATACATATATTTGAAATTTCAAAAACTATTTGGTTCCTTTTAAATAAACATAATCATAAGTTAATGAGAATCTCCCGTGCACTGTTGGGTGGGAGACTATTTGAGCTACTCATGAAGTCAACATTTTATGGACATTTTGTTGCCGGAGAGAACCGCCATACAATTGTTCCCACATTGGAAAGGTTTTTTTATTTATTGATGTTTTTTGTTATTCGTTTCATTTATATTTTGTATTGTACTCTTATGTTTTTATCTAAAATCATTACATTTGTAAACAATTTTAAACTTATTTTCTAATTAAGGTTTATGATTAATTATTCACCATTATTCATATCATTCTAATTTATCTTTTCATTTTTATAAACTTTTAATATACATACATATGTAATGTACATATGTATGTAATGTTCATATGTATGTATGTATGTATACTAGATGTTAGAAAAAAAGGTGAGTCCAAATTATAACCTCTAAGTCTAAATTACATCGGTTTGTTACAATGCTTTGAGAACCCGATTCCGTACGGCTAGTCGCGCACATTCAACTTTTAGACTCTCAACTGTTTGGTTTCAAAAATGAAATACACGGTTTTGTTTAGGACCCCGCGCAAATGCAGAAACTATTTCGTCGTCGCACATAGGGGTATTCAACTCCAAAACCCGCTCATATAACTTTTTTGCGAAATGTGGAGTTGAGAAGTGATTTTTTGTTTGGCTATTCTTAAATACCCACGGAATAATGTCCCGTATTTTTTTTGTTTTTATGCATGCACTTAGCCACAGCATCAGTTGAAAGTCATTGATTGTAATCCTTTAATGTGGTTCAGTTGTTTTATGTGAAAAATTACATTGGCAATAATAAAATTTTTTTTTTGTTTCTATTGTTTTACATAAAATTTTTGTTTTGGATGTTTCAGTTGCAGGTGTGTACTTTATTTAAAAAATATATTTGTTGTACTTGAAGCTTTAATTTATTGTTAAATTAATTTATTTTAAATGTAATTAAAAAGACAGTTATTTTTTTAATTTCTGCTTTTTCAATGGACCTTTTGTTATATCATTCGGTGTTATTCGGTAACATTTTTGGTATGATATTAAAGAGGAAGATGTCAAAAAGCAAAAACAAAAAAAAACGTCTGCCCGTTTTTGCCCGTCTAGCTTTTATCGACTTTTATGTGAACCTTGTTTTGTGAAAACTATTGACTGTTTTAGTTAAAAAATTTTTTTTTTTGACGAATTGATATTTTATTATCAATTAAACAAATATAACCGTGACATTTTAACTATCAAATATTTATTGATATTGAAAAATATCAGAATTCAATATTTTTTTTTAAGTGTATCCAAAAATTTTTTTTATACCTAAAATCATTAGAAAAAAGCTCTTTTACTGTTAATTATTGGTTTTAGTCAAGTACAACTTCATTAAGCAAAAAAAATTCTCATGAGCGGTTTTTGAAGGTAAATACCCCTATGTGCGTCGGTTGGATCAACTAAACGATTTGAGTTTTATCACAAACTAAACGGTTGAGCCCAATCAGTTTTTTAGTTTGTGTCGTATGTAACTAGATAGTTGAACAATTTTGCATTAGTGCAAGAGAGAACAAAAATGTAGTCAATATTTTCCTCTCACCCATACTTTCGACAGAAGAGATCCCCCCATCATAAACAAAAAATACCAAGACTGGAAACTTTCGTACGTCTTTCCCCCCGAAACCCTTTTGTGTACCGTGTTGTCTGTGAATATATGTGAAAGCCACCACGTTGGTAAATGACGTTAACACTCACACATTAATAGATTCACGACATTCAACACACATCGAACACGAACACAACGATAAGTTCACGACATTCACCACACCTCGCAGCTTGTAGGCAAACGTCAGTTGACCGCCGAGTTTCCAGTCTTGGTATTTTTTGTTTATGCCCCCCATACATAACAATTGTAGTGGCCGATTGAGAGGATTAAAAAGTTGATCAGACTGCAAAACCATCCTGTATCCAGCGTTGCCAACCCATATAGGCAAAATTGTGCCTCACTTGAAAAAAAATTATGCCTTTTCAAATAAATTATGCCTCAATTTAAATTTCTTAGTTTATGGTTAAAAAATTATTATATACAAAAAGTACACAAGTACACAAAACGAAATGTTTATTTAATCAATTTATACATTAAGGGCCAATTTTTCAATAGTCAGATAAACCTCAGATAGAGATTATTCCTAGGAATAAAATTTTTTATATTGAAATTTATTCTTCTGATAGTCTAACGGAGGATTGAAAAATCGGGGCTAAGGCAACTTATTTGTCACGTAACGGAAACTTATTTTCTTCGAAAGGAGTTTTCAAGACGTTGCTTCATATAATTGGAAGAAATTAGCGGCCAATTTTTTTCACCAATAAAAAATATTAACCTATTTGCAAGCGTTTTAGACCTTTTTACAGCAACAAAATTAGATTCTTTTCTAGTAAAAGTGATTAGTGTGAAAAAAAAAATTCTTCGAAAAATTAAACACTACCAAGAGTTAAATGGTAAAAACAAATTCTGTAGATAAAATTTTGAACAACCTTTATTTAGAAGATATAGAAAATATTAGTTTTTAGTCTTTTTATCAAAATATTTAAAAAATTATAACAAACTTTTAAAATATAAATCAAGAGTAGAATGAAAAAAATTATGCCTTTTTGGCATAAAATAAGCAATGCCTTAGCTAATAAAATTATGCCTAAAAGGCATGATTATGCCTCAGTTGGCATCGCTGCCTGTATCCTACAAAATTCATAAACAAAAAATACCAAGACTGGAAACTCGGCGGTCAACTGACGTTTGCCTACAAGCTGCGAGGTGTGGTGAATGTCGTGAACCTATCGTTGTGTTCGTGTTCGATGTGTGGTGAATGTCTTGAATCTATAAATGTGTGCGTTTTAACGTCATTAACCAACGTGGTGGCTTTCACATATATTCACAGACAGCACTGTACACAAAAGGGTTTTGGGAGGAAAGACGTACGAAAGTTTCCAGTCTTGGTATTTTTTGTTTATGACAAAATTCAACCTACCTGTGCGCACTCTCAATAAAATAGTTTCTTGATGATGTTTATGTATTAGTGCAGCTTCTGAAGAGTATTTAAGTCTGTTCACTGACGCTGTGCTGGACTGTATTAGGCAGAAAAGTACAGCTTTTTGCTGTACATTGAGATTTTTTCTGTGCTGAACTGTTCTAGTTTCCTGTTCATTGACAAAACTAGAACAGTTTAGAACAGGATTTTCTGTTCTTGCTTTTGAGTCAGATCAGGTTAGAACAGATGCGTGAGAAGTGTCAAAAGCAAAGCTGTCATTTTTTATTTTTGTTTTGATTTAATTGTGCGAATATTTCTCGGGTGCTCGTGGTTTTTCTAACTAAAAACAATTTTTCATTATATTTTCCGCAGTAAAAACTCAAAAAATAAATAAAACTAACGAGAACCGATAAGCAAAAAATTCATATAATTTACAATTTGTTTTAGTTTTTTTTTTTATTTTGACAATGACTGTTCTAACTTGATCTGACGTTTCTCACCAAACTGTGCTGTCCTGTCCTGTTCTGATCTAGAAAAAACCTCGCTGAACATACTTTTTATGTTCTCATTTTTTTTCAAACAAGAATGTCAGCGTTTTCCAGTTGTACCAAAAAACACTGATGGCAAGCAGTGCTGCACTGGTTTAAATCATACAATTTCGCCATGAATCCGTTTTTTCTCCTCTAATTCATATTTGTTTTTCTTTTACAATTTTTTCGCGCGTATATTGATTGAAAAATTTCTTTAAAGTGGTAAATTATTCAAAAGATAGAAAGATACTATCTTCTCATAAATTGAAAGTGAAACAGTATAATTTATTTTGTTCATGAAAGAAGAGAACAAGTGCATTGTTTCAAGAAAATGTAGGCAAACTACAGTTGACCGCCGAGTTTCCAGTCTTGGTATTTTTTGTTTATGGCCCAACCCATCGACAAACTACATTTACCAAGACTAGAACCTGAGCGGTCAAATGACGTTTGCCTACAAGCTGCGAGGTGTGTTGACTGGTGAATGTCGTGAATCTATCTATGTGTGAGTGTTGGAGGTGTGGTGAATGTCGTGCGGTTTAACGTCATTTACCACAGCGCACAGTGTGTCGAGCCCATACAAAAGTTTATCATGAATACTTGCAGCCAAGTTTTTGGAGTTTTAATACCTTTTTTTATGTTTTTATGTCAGGAATAGAAAAAAAAGTTACAAATTAACAAATTTAACAACCTATTACTTTTTTTTTAGTATAATTTATGAAATTAACATTTATTGAAGAAGCCACTTGTGAGCAAAATTATTTTTTTTTTTGGTATATAAACAAAAATATACTTTTCGTAAGGTTTTTGGTGTGCTGAACTCGAATCCGAAGTCGAATCATATCACGTTTTTGAAATATTCCCGTTAGAAAATCTGAAATGTCGTTTTTTTTAACTGTTTTTGAGGTTATGTTCTTGAACGTGGTGATTTATTTTTAATAAATTTGTGACAGTTTTTTCAATATCTTTTTTCTACTTTGAGAAATCTTAAGTTGAAGTCAACTTGTTTTGTTTATCTTCTCTATACAAAAAAAATCGTAGGTTTATTTGCGTTTCATAGCAAATCTCGAATAGTTTTTTGTCAATCGCTTTCAAATTTTGAAATAACGTTTTATTTGCATTTTCGTAAATTCTTATATCGGCGAGGTTGGTAAATACAGCTATAATACACAGTAGAGCGTGGCCGGGTCAAGTAATTATATTAAAAATTTAGTATGCAGAAAAATATAATTTTTTTCGTGTTGAAAACAATACTTAAAATATTTTTAATTACATAAACAGCTTTTTGTTACTTGTGTATGGTTAAATATTATTAAATACATCGATTTTTTCATTTTTGTGATCCCCTTGAAGCTGTTTTTCAAAAAATTAATTATTTTGAGTACTTGGCTCGTAGCACATAAATGTGAATATCTCTGGTAATCGCAAACAGAAGCACACCAAACTTTGCCAATATTAAGTATAGGCCTTAGGCAAAATAATATAAATTATATATATAAATTATCGATATGATTTTGTATGTTTTTTTTTTTAATTAAGTTTAAAAATTAATTTTTTTCTTTTTTGGCCATTTATCAAAGAAATTTTAATAACTCATATTTATATAATTTTATAAATTTAATTTTTTTTTTGTTATACGTTTTACAACAACACTCAAATAAACAAAATAACATTAACAAAATTTTTCAAACATTCACCAAACGTGAAATATACACTCTCAAAGATTCGCATAAATTCCTGAAAATATTTTCGATTTCCGAGGTACTCATGTTTCGGAGCTTATTTTGAATACATAACCTGGGTTATTTTCTAAGATAAATATGTTTTCATATGAGTTGACACTTCTAAATTATATTTTAATAGCAAAAATATTAATTTTTAACAAAAAAAAAGTGATTTATCATAAGAGGACGACACACTGTGCAGCGGTGGCTTCCACATATATTCACAGACAACACTGTAAACAAATGGGTTTTGGGGGGAGAGACGTATGAAAGTTTCCAGTCCTAGATTTATTTATTTATTTCAACACGTTAAATACTAAAGGGCCCAACCCATAGAATCCGTCGCGTGCGTTACGTCGAAGTTTTCAACTGACAACCCGATAAAATACACACGTTCTTATGAGAATCGACCCATACATGACGGACTCAACTAATGCGTTTTATGGGTCGGTTTTCATAAGAACGTGTATATTTTATAAAGCTGTCAGTTAAATCCGTCGACGTAAAGGATGCGACGGATTGTATGGCCCTTAACGCAGTCCTGGTATAGTTTGTCGATGGCCCAACCCATTGAAGGGCCCAACCCATAGAATCCGTTGCGTCCGTTGCGTCGAAGTTTTCAACTGACAGCTAGATAAAATACACACGTTCTTATGGGAAGCAACCCATAAGCGACGGATCGGACGGAGGCCGACGGATTCGACGGAAGAAGTATATAAAACCTCATTAGTGATAGACAAAAAAATCTGGATTATATCAGTTACTATAGCGTATGGAAGTGAAGTGTGGAATATGATTTTAATTTACAGATCTGAAACTCTCAGTGTTATTCAATTTTTTGATGTTCTTAATGAATGGATTCCCAAAAACATAAATGAAAATGAATATTTTGTAATAGCTGGTGATTTTAACATAGATTACTTTAACATAAATAATTATGAATTGAATCATGTAAAGCAATTTGAATATCTTATTGGTCTTCAACAAATAGTTAAAGAACCAACCAGGATAACACAACATTCAAAAACACTTATTGATTATGTGATGACTGACTTTACCCTTAGAGCAGATGTTAAAGTGCGAAATGATTGGAAAATGTCTGATCATGAATCTTTGTTCATTAAAATTTATACAAGACTGTCAGTTCCTTGCAAACCAAACACAATAAAGTATGTGAAATATGAAAAAAATAAATTTATAAATGAATTCAAAAACTGTTTTAATGAAAATGCGGAGGATAATTTAAATGACTATTCAGTGAAATTTGAGGCAGCAATAAAGAATTCTTTATTAAAATTAACTAAAAATATAATAGTAGATAAAAAGTGTGCGGAGTGGTATGATGATGAATTGATGATTTATAGATCCGAAAAAATTCGTTTACATGATAGGGCAGTTTTCACTAACCTTTTGGAAGATTGGAATATTTATAAAATCTCGAGAAATTCTTATAAAAATATGTGTGTTCAGGCAAAGAAAAAATACATCGAATCCAAAATAAATGAAAAGGCTGGCGATCAAAAGGGTATGTGGAAAGTATTAAAAAGTCAAATATTCAAAGATCAAAAAAGTACATTTAACAATTTGGAAATAAATGGGACTATTTTGAAAAGTAATATCGATATTGCGAATGGTTTAAATAATTTTTTTATTGAAAGTGTTTTAGAAATAAACAGTAATATTCCAAGTGTTCAGTACACTGACAATTTTGCCTTGTATGATGATGCATTTAAGTTTGAGCAAATTGATGAGCAAATACTTGAAGCGACGGTGAAATCAGTAAACGCAAAAAATGATAGCTATGGTTTAAACTGTAAAATGATCCTCGAATGCAAAGAAATCATTTTTCCTCCACTCCTAAAAATAATAAACTCATCGCTAAATGAAGGGTCGTTTCCTGAAAGTTGGAAAGTTGCTGACATTGTGCCGGTAGAAAAAGTTAAAAACGCTAATAGTCCTGAAGATTGGAGGCCAATAAATATGTTACCTACATATGAAAAAATAATGGAAGTCATAGTCTGTAAACAACTTACATCTTTTATTGAAGAAAGGACAATTATATGCGTTGAACAGTCCGGTTTTCGACGAGCCCATTCGTGTGAAACGTCTATTAGTTTCGTTATAAATGAGTGGAAAAAGGAAATGGAAAAGGGTAATACAACTTTGGCTGTTTTCTTAGATTTCAAACGAGCGTTCGAAACAATAGACCGAGAAATATTAATTAAAAAGCTTTATAAATACTAGCCGACCCAGCCCTCGAAATTCGAGTGCCAATTTCTTTATTTTTTTGTTATTTGCAACAATTTTGAACACAATAATACCAAAATAGTTTCTTTATTTTTTATAGTATTTGTTGTTGATTTCTTACGATTAACTAAACTTTTTACACATGAATATATAATATACCTACTTTTTGATATATTTTAAGCCTGATTTAGATATTGTTGAACTACGTTTTAACTACGCTCAACTACGTAAAAAAAAGTATCGAAAAAGAAAATGCAAAGTGTAATCTCCTTAAGGGCATTGTGTTTGCACCTTGCATTTCAATTCAATTCAACCTGTTTCATGTTCCATTCGTTCAAATTCCATCCGTCAATCATTCAACCTCCACCAACTTCACTCAAATTTGTCATTCACACCATTTTTTTTTTTTTTTTTCATTTAGCTTGTAGGAACATGAAAACAGACCGAGTTCTTTTTGCGATTGTGTATGTGTCCTTTGACAACAATTTTAACACGTACGTCAATCTGAAATCAAAACAACTTCTGCAAAATAAAACCAGAGATTCCTTTGATCAATAATTTTGTTTATTTTCTTCGGTAATATAGATTTATTTTAATCAGAATCAAAGGGAAATTGCAGATATTATTAAGATCTGAGTGAAGATGAAGTAGAAAGTTAATTATTTTGGCCGTATGCTGTCGTTTTACAGAGACAAAATATCCTGAAGACAATCACGGGAAGAAAAGTCACAGTAATTTGACTTTTTCACAATAACTATGCCAGGAAAAAATATGGTTTTTTTTTTATTTATTTTATATTTTTCCGCAATAAAAAAACGATATTCAATTAGAATTTACTCTTTATTTGAAGTTGGTGTTCTCAAATTAACAATACGAAAAAAACTTTCAGCTTGACGTTTGAGAAATGTCAAATCTTCCAGGAAAATTTTAATGAATGCGTTCAGACACTTAATAATGATTAAAGATATGTTCACATTTATTAAAGGTGCGTTCAGGTGTAGATCTTCATAATATACAGTAGTAAAAAGGTAATCCGTGGTACTATGCGGTGAGAAGCGACATTTTTTAATCAAACAAATCAATTCTTAAGGCATTACCACGACAACTGCGGCGCACAACAACGTTTTTTTTATGTTAAAGCCATAACAACAATGACCTAAAAAGTGAAAAAGTGGGAAATTTACAAAATTAAATTTTTTTTTATTTCTTTCTAGCAATATTTGTTTTTTTTTTAATTTTTGGAAAAAACTACCAAACATTTTTTTTGAAACCAAAAAATAAGCTTTTTGCATCATTATTTTTTATTTTGTCGTCGTAAAAACTGTCATAAAATGAGTTTGAATCTATCACTTTTTGACTTTTTGCAAAAAGTTGCCGTTGTAGTTATACTTTTAAAGCCTTGAGGCTTAACTACAATGACCTAAAAAGTGGGAAATTTACAAAAGTAAAAAAAATTTATTTCTTTTCAAGCTCCATTTGTTTTTGGAAAAAACTACAAAAATTGTTTTTCAAACCAAAAAATAAGCTTTCTGCATCATTATTTTAAATTTTTTGGTCGAAAAAACTATCACAAAATGAGTTTGAAAATGTTGACTTATTGACTTGCATTATTTGCATTAAGTGGCTTTTAACTACATTGGCTCAAAAAGTGAAAAAGTACAAAAGTGACAATTTTCAAACGCATTTTTGTATGGTTCTTCGGGCTAGAAAATTAAAACAAAAAATGCGAAAACCATATTTTTTTGTATAAAAACAATTTGTTAAAGGCATAACTACAATGGCCTAAAAAGTGAAAAAGTGGGAAATTTACAAAATTAAAAAAATTTTATTTCTTTCTAGCGCTATTTTTTTTTAGAAAAAAACTACAAAAATTGTTTTTTTAAACCAAAAAATAAGCTTTCTGCATCAATATTTTTAATTTTGTGATGGGAAAAACTGTCACAAAATGAGTTTGAAAATGTTCACTTTTTGACTTTTTGCAAAAAGTGGACGTTGTAGTTATACCTTAACTCTTTTTTACAAAATTTTCAAATTCATTTTTTGACAGTTTTTCTTACCTTAAAATCAAAAATAATGATGCAAAAAGCTTATTTTTTGCTTTAATAAACAAAAACAAATAGCGCTAGAAAGAAATAAAAAAAATTTAATTTTGTAAATTTCCCTTTTTTTCACTTTTTAGGTTATTGTAGATAAGGAACAAAAAAGACGTTTTTGTTAGTTTTCCCTGAACCTCATAAGAAAAACGCTTTGCCATGCGGCGATAAAATATTAGTGCCTTTTATGCAAAAATGTAAACGTCTAAAAGTGAAAACTTGGTAAAATGGTAAAGGAACTGTCAAAGTCAGCTATTACATGAAGCCTCAAGAGGCTTGACTCTTTTTTCGAAATTTCTTTTGATAACACACCCACAAAAAAAAAAAAATTCTGACCTGGGGTTGCGACTAAGTTTTTCATATAGTTTTTGGGTAGCTGAAACCGAATCTGGAGTCCGTTTTGCCCCATCACGTCAGGTTTTCGAGATAACATAAAAAAATGTCACGAAAACAAAAATTTTTTTCTCTGATCTGGATATGCGAATATGTAAATCATTTAGTTTTTGGATCACTGAATCCAGATTCGAAGTCAATTTTGCATTATCACGTCAGGTTTCTGAGATATCCTCAAAAAATGTCAAAACCAAAAAAAACTAAATTTCTTATTTGGGGTTGCGTCTAAGTTTTTCATATAGTTTTTGGGTTGCTAAAACCGAATTCGAACTCTATTTTTCCGTATCATGTCAGGTTTTTGAGATATCCTCAAAAAATGTCAGATAAGAACTTTTTTTTGAGTTTAGACATTTTTTGAGGATATTTCAAAAACCTGACGTGATACGCCAAAATAGACTTCGGATTCGGTTTCAGCGACCCAAAAACTATATGAAAAATTTAGTCGCAACCCCAGGTAAAAACTTTGTTTTTTTTGGTTTTGACATTTTTTTGAGGATATCCCAGAAACCTGACGTGATAGGGCGAAATTGACTTCGAATCTGGATTCAGTGATCCAAAAACTATATGATTAACATATTCGCACATCCAGATCAGAGAAACAAATTTTTTGTTTTCGTGACATTTTATGAGGTTATCTCGAAAACCTGACGTGATGGAGCAAAACGTAATTCGGATTCGGTTTCAGCGACCCCAAAAACTATATGAAAAATTTAGTCGCAATCCCAGGTCAGAACTTTTATATTTTTTTTGTGTGGCTGCCCTACTAACAATTTTGCTTCTATAATGCTTTAAAGAAGCAACAATTGCATCTGTAAAGCTTTATAGAACCAAAATTGTTTGTCGGGTGTGTAATCATTCTGTGAGGCGCGTACTATTACACGATGCCTCTTGAGTCAAGGACTCAAATTTGACATTTATCTTTTGAATTAAAATTTGTTGTTGTTGTATTGCACCAAGAAGCAAAAAGAAATGTGAGGGAATGTTGAAAAAAGAAAAAGTGGAAAAAGAAACGTCAAAAAAGAGTCTCGGACTCACGACCCACGACTCTCCGGTCGGATAATTTTTTCTTTCATCTTTTTTCTCTTTTGCACTCATTATGTTTAAAAAGAGTCGCGCCTCTTGAGGCTTCATGTAATTGCTGACAAATTCTTATGTTCTTTCAAGAGAGAAAAGGACGAAAATAGATTTCATTGGTATCAAAAGTGTTTACAAAAGTAATAGACTTGATTTTAATAGAATTCGATTTTAACAAAAAAATTCATGGTAATAAAACAAACATCTTACTTTCTAAACTTAGATAACTAAAACAATGAAAGTTAACCATAGTTTACGTGCGATCTTAAAACAACGCACCAATGTGAACCCACCTTAATGTTTTTTGATTTTCGCTGAATGCTTTCATTCATTCATTCAGTCATGAATGACATTTCATTCCAGTCGATTGGAAATTTTCCAATAGAATTCCAGTTGTTTTTGTTTTTGTTTTTTTTTTTTTATTTTGTATCGAATTTTAATTTGTTTAATTTCCTTATTTCGGTTAATAAAAAGTAAAAAAAAATGTGATTCTGCACATCTACGCGTCATTCTCTTTCGTTCCGTGTATAATTTATGCCCCTTCGGTTTTTGGGGGCCCGGTAATTTGTACCACAAAAACTATGCTCGCCGTTTAATTATATGATTATATATATAAATTATCGATATGATTTTGTATGTTTTTTTTTTTAATTAAGTTTAAAAATTAATTTTTTTCTTTTTTGGCCATTTATCAAAGAAATTTTAATAACTCATATTTATATAATTTTATAAATTTAATTTTTTTTTTGTTATACGTTTTACAACAACACTCAAATAAACAAAATAACATTAACAAAATTTTTCAAACATTCACCAAACGTGAAATATACACTCTCAAAGATTCGCATAAATTCCTGAAAATATTTTCGATTTCCGAGGTACTCATGTTTCGGAGCTTATTTTGAATACATAACCTGGGTTATTTTCTAAGATAAATATGTTTTCATATGAGTTGACACTTCTAAATTATATTTTAATAGCAAAAATATTAATTTTTAACAAAAAAAAAGTGATTTATCATAAGAGGACGACACACTGTGCAGCGGTGGCTTCCACATATATTCACAGACAACACTGTAAACAAATGGGTTTTGGGGGGAGAGACGTATGAAAGTTTCCAGTCCTAGATTTATTTATTTATTTCAACACGTTAAATACTAAAGGGCCCAACCCATAGAATCCGTCGCGTGCGTTACGTCGAAGTTTTCAACTGACAACCCGATAAAATACACACGTTCTTATGAGAATCGACCCATACATGACGGACTCAACTAATGCGTTTTATGGGTCGGTTTTCATAAGAACGTGTATATTTTATAAAGCTGTCAGTTAAATCCGTCGACGTAAAGGATGCGACGGATTGTATGGCCCTTAACGCAGTCCTGGTATAGTTTGTCGATGGCCCAACCCATTGAAGGGCCCAACCCATAGAATCCGTTGCGTCCGTTGCGTCGAAGTTTTCAACTGACAGCTAGATAAAATACACACGTTCTTATGGGAAGCAACCCATAAGCGACGGATCGGACGGAGGCCGACGGATTCGACGGAAGAAGTATATAAAACCTCATTAGTGATAGACAAAAAAATCTGGATTATATCAGTTACTATAGCGTATGGAAGTGAAGTGTGGAATATGATTTTAATTTACAGATCTGAAACTCTCAGTGTTATTCAATTTTTTGATGTTCTTAATGAATGGATTCCCAAAAACATAAATGAAAATGAATATTTTGTAATAGCTGGTGATTTTAACATAGATTACTTTAACATAAATAATTATGAATTGAATCATGTAAAGCAATTTGAATATCTTATTGGTCTTCAACAAATAGTTAAAGAACCAACCAGGATAACACAACATTCAAAAACACTTATTGATTATGTGATGACTGACTTTACCCTTAGAGCAGATGTTAAAGTGCGAAATGATTGGAAAATGTCTGATCATGAATCTTTGTTCATTAAAATTTATACAAGACTGTCAGTTCCTTGCAAACCAAACACAATAAAGTATGTGAAATATGAAAAAAATAAATTTATAAATGAATTCAAAAACTGTTTTAATGAAAATGCGGAGGATAATTTAAATGACTATTCAGTGAAATTTGAGGCAGCAATAAAGAATTCTTTATTAAAATTAACTAAAAATATAATAGTAGATAAAAAGTGTGCGGAGTGGTATGATGATGAATTGATGATTTATAGATCCGAAAAAATTCGTTTACATGATAGGGCAGTTTTCACTAACCTTTTGGAAGATTGGAATATTTATAAAATCTCGAGAAATTCTTATAAAAATATGTGTGTTCAGGCAAAGAAAAAATACATCGAATCCAAAATAAATGAAAAGGCTGGCGATCAAAAGGGTATGTGGAAAGTATTAAAAAGTCAAATATTCAAAGATCAAAAAAGTACATTTAACAATTTGGAAATAAATGGGACTATTTTGAAAAGTAATATCGATATTGCGAATGGTTTAAATAATTTTTTTATTGAAAGTGTTTTAGAAATAAACAGTAATATTCCAAGTGTTCAGTACACTGACAATTTTGCCTTGTATGATGATGCATTTAAGTTTGAGCAAATTGATGAGCAAATACTTGAAGCGACGGTGAAATCAGTAAACGCAAAAAATGATAGCTATGGTTTAAACTGTAAAATGATCCTCGAATGCAAAGAAATCATTTTTCCTCCACTCCTAAAAATAATAAACTCATCGCTAAATGAAGGGTCGTTTCCTGAAAGTTGGAAAGTTGCTGACATTGTGCCGGTAGAAAAAGTTAAAAACGCTAATAGTCCTGAAGATTGGAGGCCAATAAATATGTTACCTACATATGAAAAAATAATGGAAGTCATAGTCTGTAAACAACTTACATCTTTTATTGAAGAAAGGACAATTATATGCGTTGAACAGTCCGGTTTTCGACGAGCCCATTCGTGTGAAACGTCTATTAGTTTCGTTATAAATGAGTGGAAAAAGGAAATGGAAAAGGGTAATACAACTTTGGCTGTTTTCTTAGATTTCAAACGAGCGTTCGAAACAATAGACCGAGAAATATTAATTAAAAAGCTTTATAAATACTAGCCGACCCAGCCCTCGAAATTCGAGTGCCAATTTCTTTATTTTTTTGTTATTTGCAACAATTTTGAACACAATAATACCAAAATAGTTTCTTTATTTTTTATAGTATTTGTTGTTGATTTCTTACGATTAACTAAACTTTTTACACATGAATATATAATATACCTACTTTTTGATATATTTTAAGCCTGATTTAGATATTGTTGAACTACGTTTTAACTACGCTCAACTACGTAAAAAAAAGTATCGAAAAAGAAAATGCAAAGTGTAATCTCCTTAAGGGCATTGTGTTTGCACCTTGCATTTCAATTCAATTCAACCTGTTTCATGTTCCATTCGTTCAAATTCCATCCGTCAATCATTCAACCTCCACCAACTTCACTCAAATTTGTCATTCACACCATTTTTTTTTTTTTTTTTCATTTAGCTTGTAGGAACATGAAAACAGACCGAGTTCTTTTTGCGATTGTGTATGTGTCCTTTGACAACAATTTTAACACGTACGTCAATCTGAAATCAAAACAACTTCTGCAAAATAAAACCAGAGATTCCTTTGATCAATAATTTTGTTTATTTTCTTCGGTAATATAGATTTATTTTAATCAGAATCAAAGGGAAATTGCAGATATTATTAAGATCTGAGTGAAGATGAAGTAGAAAGTTAATTATTTTGGCCGTATGCTGTCGTTTTACAGAGACAAAATATCCTGAAGACAATCACGGGAAGAAAAGTCACAGTAATTTGACTTTTTCACAATAACTATGCCAGGAAAAAATATGGTTTTTTTTTTATTTATTTTATATTTTTCCGCAATAAAAAAACGATATTCAATTAGAATTTACTCTTTATTTGAAGTTGGTGTTCTCAAATTAACAATACGAAAAAAACTTTCAGCTTGACGTTTGAGAAATGTCAAATCTTCCAGGAAAATTTTAATGAATGCGTTCAGACACTTAATAATGATTAAAGATATGTTCACATTTATTAAAGGTGCGTTCAGGTGTAGATCTTCATAATATACAGTAGTAAAAAGGTAATCCGTGGTACTATGCGGTGAGAAGCGACATTTTTTAATCAAACAAATCAATTCTTAAGGCATTACCACGACAACTGCGGCGCACAACAACGTTTTTTTTATGTTAAAGCCATAACAACAATGACCTAAAAAGTGAAAAAGTGGGAAATTTACAAAATTAAATTTTTTTTTATTTCTTTCTAGCAATATTTGTTTTTTTTTTAATTTTTGGAAAAAACTACCAAACATTTTTTTTGAAACCAAAAAATAAGCTTTTTGCATCATTATTTTTTATTTTGTCGTCGTAAAAACTGTCATAAAATGAGTTTGAATCTATCACTTTTTGACTTTTTGCAAAAAGTTGCCGTTGTAGTTATACTTTTAAAGCCTTGAGGCTTAACTACAATGACCTAAAAAGTGGGAAATTTACAAAAGTAAAAAAAATTTATTTCTTTTCAAGCTCCATTTGTTTTTGGAAAAAACTACAAAAATTGTTTTTCAAACCAAAAAATAAGCTTTCTGCATCATTATTTTAAATTTTTTGGTCGAAAAAACTATCACAAAATGAGTTTGAAAATGTTGACTTATTGACTTGCATTATTTGCATTAAGTGGCTTTTAACTACATTGGCTCAAAAAGTGAAAAAGTACAAAAGTGACAATTTTCAAACGCATTTTTGTATGGTTCTTCGGGCTAGAAAATTAAAACAAAAAATGCGAAAACCATATTTTTTTGTATAAAAACAATTTGTTAAAGGCATAACTACAATGGCCTAAAAAGTGAAAAAGTGGGAAATTTACAAAATTAAAAAAATTTTATTTCTTTCTAGCGCTATTTTTTTTTAGAAAAAAACTACAAAAATTGTTTTTTTAAACCAAAAAATAAGCTTTCTGCATCAATATTTTTAATTTTGTGATGGGAAAAACTGTCACAAAATGAGTTTGAAAATGTTCACTTTTTGACTTTTTGCAAAAAGTGGACGTTGTAGTTATACCTTAACTCTTTTTTACAAAATTTTCAAATTCATTTTTTGACAGTTTTTCTTACCTTAAAATCAAAAATAATGATGCAAAAAGCTTATTTTTTGCTTTAATAAACAAAAACAAATAGCGCTAGAAAGAAATAAAAAAAATTTAATTTTGTAAATTTCCCTTTTTTTCACTTTTTAGGTTATTGTAGATAAGGAACAAAAAAGACGTTTTTGTTAGTTTTCCCTGAACCTCATAAGAAAAACGCTTTGCCATGCGGCGATAAAATATTAGTGCCTTTTATGCAAAAATGTAAACGTCTAAAAGTGAAAACTTGGTAAAATGGTAAAGGAACTGTCAAAGTCAGCTATTACATGAAGCCTCAAGAGGCTTGACTCTTTTTTCGAAATTTCTTTTGATAACACACCCACAAAAAAAAAAAAATTCTGACCTGGGGTTGCGACTAAGTTTTTCATATAGTTTTTGGGTAGCTGAAACCGAATCTGGAGTCCGTTTTGCCCCATCACGTCAGGTTTTCGAGATAACATAAAAAAATGTCACGAAAACAAAAATTTTTTTCTCTGATCTGGATATGCGAATATGTAAATCATTTAGTTTTTGGATCACTGAATCCAGATTCGAAGTCAATTTTGCATTATCACGTCAGGTTTCTGAGATATCCTCAAAAAATGTCAAAACCAAAAAAAACTAAATTTCTTATTTGGGGTTGCGTCTAAGTTTTTCATATAGTTTTTGGGTTGCTAAAACCGAATTCGAACTCTATTTTTCCGTATCATGTCAGGTTTTTGAGATATCCTCAAAAAATGTCAGATAAGAACTTTTTTTTGAGTTTAGACATTTTTTGAGGATATTTCAAAAACCTGACGTGATACGCCAAAATAGACTTCGGATTCGGTTTCAGCGACCCAAAAACTATATGAAAAATTTAGTCGCAACCCCAGGTAAAAACTTTGTTTTTTTTGGTTTTGACATTTTTTTGAGGATATCCCAGAAACCTGACGTGATAGGGCGAAATTGACTTCGAATCTGGATTCAGTGATCCAAAAACTATATGATTAACATATTCGCACATCCAGATCAGAGAAACAAATTTTTTGTTTTCGTGACATTTTATGAGGTTATCTCGAAAACCTGACGTGATGGAGCAAAACGTAATTCGGATTCGGTTTCAGCGACCCCAAAAACTATATGAAAAATTTAGTCGCAATCCCAGGTCAGAACTTTTATATTTTTTTTGTGTGGCTGCCCTACTAACAATTTTGCTTCTATAATGCTTTAAAGAAGCAACAATTGCATCTGTAAAGCTTTATAGAACCAAAATTGTTTGTCGGGTGTGTAATCATTCTGTGAGGCGCGTACTATTACACGATGCCTCTTGAGTCAAGGACTCAAATTTGACATTTATCTTTTGAATTAAAATTTGTTGTTGTTGTATTGCACCAAGAAGCAAAAAGAAATGTGAGGGAATGTTGAAAAAAGAAAAAGTGGAAAAAGAAACGTCAAAAAAGAGTCTCGGACTCACGACCCACGACTCTCCGGTCGGATAATTTTTTCTTTCATCTTTTTTCTCTTTTGCACTCATTATGTTTAAAAAGAGTCGCGCCTCTTGAGGCTTCATGTAATTGCTGACAAATTCTTATGTTCTTTCAAGAGAGAAAAGGACGAAAATAGATTTCATTGGTATCAAAAGTGTTTACAAAAGTAATAGACTTGATTTTAATAGAATTCGATTTTAACAAAAAAATTCATGGTAATAAAACAAACATCTTACTTTCTAAACTTAGATAACTAAAACAATGAAAGTTAACCATAGTTTACGTGCGATCTTAAAACAACGCACCAATGTGAACCCACCTTAATGTTTTTTGATTTTCGCTGAATGCTTTCATTCATTCATTCAGTCATGAATGACATTTCATTCCAGTCGATTGGAAATTTTCCAATAGAATTCCAGTTGTTTTTGTTTTTGTTTTTTTTTTTTTATTTTGTATCGAATTTTAATTTGTTTAATTTCCTTATTTCGGTTAATAAAAAGTAAAAAAAAATGTGATTCTGCACATCTACGCGTCATTCTCTTTCGTTCCGTGTATAATTTATGCCCCTTCGGTTTTTGGGGGCCCGGTAATTTGTACCACAAAAACTATGCTCGCCGTTTAATTATATGATGGAATACGGGATAACGAGCTAAACTGGTTCAAGAGCTACTTGTCAGGCAGGATGCAAAGAGTAAAAGTAAATGGCACTTATTCCAGCTCCAAGCTGATCCCCATTGGTGTCCCACAAGGATCAGTTCTGGGTGTTTTGCTGTTTTTGCTGTACATAAACGATATTGGAAACTCCTTGACAAGTTGTAAAATATGTTTATTTGCTGATGATACCTTAATATACACAAGTGGTAAAAATAGTGACGAATGTGAAATTATTCTTCAACAAGAACTTAATGCAATTTATAATTGGCTGTGTATAAACAAACTAATGGTGAATATTCGAAAGACAAAATGCATGTGCATAAATGGTAATTCAGGAGTGAACATTCAAATAAACAATGAAATCATTGAGTGTGTAAATGAAATGAAATATTTAGGTGTGTATATTGACAATAAATTAAAATTTGACTTTCATACTTCGAAATTGTGTTCAAAAATCTCACAAAAAATTGGATTCCTTTCAAGGATAAGAAAATATATATCAAAAAACTGTGCCGTAACCATATATAACACTACTATATTTCCTCATTTCAATTATTGCTCTTCCATCATATATATGTCTTCCATTCAAAACCAGAATAAATTACAAGTGCTTCAAAACCGAGCGATGAGAGTTGTTTTAAAGTGTGATAGATTAACTGCAATAGTAGATATGTTACAATCCCTAAAGTGGCTAAATGTTACTCAGCGACTAAAATTTAACGTTTTAATTATGATTTTTAAAATAAAATTAAATCTTTATCCAGTCTATTTACAGAATAATGTACAATATGTTACTAATGACAGGTACGCCCTTCGGAACATTGGTGATTTTCGACTACCGCTCTATAGAAGAAGTCATACTCAAAACAACATTTTTTACAAAGGCCTGCAACTTTTTAATCTTCTTCCTAATGAAATAAAAAATTTGAGTAATTTAAATGTCATAAAAACACGTCTAAAATTAATATTATATAATAATTTGTTATAATTTTATTGTAAATTATTTTTTAAGAGTTTCATTGAAACTAATAAATTCAATTAAAAAAAAAAAAAAAAGTAGCGCAACTTTCTACTTTTTCATCCGACGCGTCGTATCCTTTGACATTGGTTGTCAACAATAGATCAGTTCGATTTTCTGTTTCTGAGTGCACACCAGAAAATTTCAGAAGTAAGAGCTGTGTTCTTTTCTTCTCCGATTTTATGAATTGTGAACAAATTTTAAACGGTGTTAACTATTTAACGCAATTCACACACGGCCTTAATTGTTTATTTGTTTTTTTTTTTTTTTTTTTTTGACGGGAGGAAATCTTCAAAAGACACTTGGCAGTATTCGACACCAAGTAGTGTGGGACTCTTAACCACTAAAACCACCTCTTTATCAGGACCAATCTTGAGAGATCGACATCAGATTTTTCTTTCTTAACTTTGTAAAATCACTTTGGGGGAAGTTTAAACTTTTAATACTTTCCCATGTTTTTTTTGACGCAATCCTCGCAATCGACAGATGAAAGAGAAAACCACTACAATTGATATGAATGGGAGATTTCTTCTGTCGGAAATATGTGTAAGAGGAAAGTATTGACAACATTTTTGTTTTTTTTTTTTGTTTGCACTAACGCACAATTATTTAACTATCAAGTCCGTGCTATTACATACGATTCAGTACGACACAAACTTAAAAACTGATTTGGCTCAACCGGCTCAACACAAATCGTTTTCCGACGATGAAATAGTTTCTGCATGTGCGCGGGGTCCCATATAAGACCGTGTAGGGTAGAGTTGCCTATTTGCGGCCGTCTCCAGTAACCGGCCACCTTTCGGAAAATCGTTATTTTGGAATAAACCCTACCAGTGGCGTACGTTGAGTCGTGGGGGCCCCGGGGCAAGACTAAATTTTGGGGCCTCTTTGATACAAAAAAAGTACGTATACGCCATACATTTTTTTTTTGTATGGCTTATTTATTTTTAGGTTTATTTTAATGTTTTAATATGTTCGTAATGCACTTTGCTATACTTACTTAAAATTTCTATCATAAAAGTAGTAAATACTTATTCTAGGGGCCCCAAAAATTAAATATTTAGAGACCCATAAAATAATTTTTTTTAGCTTAGAATTGATAGTTCTTGGGGCCTCTGTTCTGAAATAATATGAACATGTACATATTTGATTTTCCATCATCAAACTTAGTTTTTTTTATTGTTGGGCCCCTGAAAAATTAATTTAGGAGCCCCCAAAATTAAATATTTAGCGGCCCCTTAAATAACAATTTTTTAAGCTTAGAATTGATAGTTCTTGGGGCCTCTGTTCTGAAGTAATAAATACATATTTGATTTTCCATCATCAGACATAATTTATTTTGGGACCCCTGAAAAATAAAAAAAAATTTTTGGCTTAGAATTGATAGTTCTTGGGGCCTCTGTTCTGAAGTAATGTGTACACATTTGATTTTCCATCATCGTCGATTTTGGGGCCCCTGAAAAATTATTTTTGGGGCCTTAAAATTAAATGCTTAGAGGCCCCTAAAATATAATATAATTTTTTTCGGAGCCAAGAATTAATAGGTATTGGGGCCTCTGTTCTGATGTAATATTCGGAATGCCATCAATAACGTAATGCTTTTATTTTGGGCCCTGATGTATTTATGTTGGGGCCCCTAAATTGATATTTAATTTTCCAATTGATTATTTTGAACCACTTTTGTCATGTCATCAGAAAATTTGATGAATATTTTTGTTCTCCTTAGTATCTAATAGATTTTGGGGCCCCCAAATTAATATTTGATTGCCTCTCAACTAAAGGGTTTTCTGAAAAATTATTTTTTGGGACCCTTCATATAATATTTTTGGATCCCCGAAGTCATATTTTTTGGGGCTCCTAAAGTAATATTTAGTAATCCATCAACAAATAATTTAAAATTTTTTTTTTTTAATTTAATTTTTTTTTAAGTCCTGAAGTAAAAGCATTTGGGGCCCTTGCAGGGCCCTGACTTGAAGTTGTTTTTTGCTTTTTTGGGGCCCTTAATGTATTATTTGTGGTTGCAAAGATTTTTTGGGGCCCTTAGATAAAATTATAATTTTTCTTTTAAAAAAGCAGTTTATTTTTTTTGGGGCCCCTGGGGTAACCTTTTTATCAGATCAATATTATTGTGTCACTACCAATGCATTATACATTACACTGAATGACATAATTTGTCTCCCTTGTACCCGAAGTGATTCAAATACATTTCAATTTACTTCGTAACTCAATTTATGCTGACAGTTTCCTTCTCTGCATTGTCTCCAGTGGGGGCCCTGAGGTCGGTCGGGGGCCCCGGGGCGTCGCCCCGCTTGCCCCAAGGGAGTGTACGCCCCTGAACCCTACGAAATCCCTAGTTATAACGATTTTCCGAAAGGTGGCCGGAAACTAGAGATTGCCGAAAATAGGCAATTCTACCCTATTTCATTTTTGAAACCAAACAGTTGAGGGACTAAAAGTTGAATGTGCGCGACTAGCCTTAAGGTTTTCTTGAATAACAATTACCATCTTTAGATTATATAGCAAAAATTAAAAATTATTTTAATAATTTTGTCATTAAAATCGAAACCTAATTTCTTCAAATGCATATTTTAGGCTTATTTACTTATTTTAACAAACACAACCTAGCTTGGTCATTATCTATCATATGGTCGGCAGGAGTGGACTCCTAATGCGTTTCGCCCAGGCGGTAATCATCAACCACAAATTTTGGGTATAAGAAGGGTACAACAGCATCTTACTGATGAGCCCAACTGTTGTGCCTGGGTGAAACGCATTATTTTGGACGACGGGTCAAAACAAAACATCAAATTGAGTTTATTTCATTAATTATTCCATAAAACAAAAACAAATTCTTGTTTACGTTTTCTTCTTCTTCTTATTATCAGCCAGACCACGGGCAATATTCTTTTTAGGTGCACGAATTTAATCAAATTCCCCTAAAATAATATAACTTACAGTGAGTTTTCACTGTAAAATATATAAGTGTTGGTAATCATCAACTACAAATTTTGCGTATAAGAAGGGTACAACAGCATCTTACTGATGAGCCCAACTGTTGTGCCTGGGCGAAAAGCATTACTTTGGACTACAGATCAAAACAAAACATCAAATTGAGTTTATTTCATTAATTATTCCATAAAACAAAAACAAATTCTTGTTTACGTTTTCTTCTTCTTGGTAATAGGTATGTTTATATTACGATCTGGCTAAACTTGGCAAAAAACGCAGTGGGGGACACAATTTACATGTTAACTGCAACAACACCTTAGCTCCTCGGGCTTGGTTAAGCCAACATGTTGCATGTAAATTACTAAGCCCGACTGTGTTTAGCCCGATCGTAATAAAAACACACCTAATATTAGTGCAGTGTGGTTATACAAGACGTTACCTGAAAAAGATAAAATAAATCTCTATATAACATTTTCATGGATTAATTAATTATTTAACTTATACAATTGGCTCAAATGTCCTTGTTCTTTCGGTTTCGTTTTTGTAGCGAAAAGGATTTTAGTTTTTTCACGTTTTGTTTCTTTTTTTTTTTAATTTGAATGAGAAAAACACATCACTTCGAGGTACCACTTACTTCACTTTAGTTCAATTGTTGCTTTTTTTTAAGTTTTTTTTAAATTTACTTTGAAAAATTTGGAACTTCACACCGTTTATAGTCCAGTAAGTTGCTAACAATAAATGAAACTGGCGTTGTTTCCATTCCTTTTGTTTCATTTACTGTCCCGACGATGTCCCGTTATTTATTTTCGAAAGGGAAAGAAAAGGATATTCACTAAGTGTGAATAAAATTTAACGGACCCAGGATATACCCAGCAAACATTTCCCTTCAGAACTGAATCATAATTCGTTCACATAAATAAGTGAACAAAACCTTCATTTATGAATTCAGTTCTAAACCTTTTTGAGTCCCTTCTCCTGGGTAGCGTGGCAACACATTCGAATCATTTTTATGGCTCATAAATGATCAGGGATTTCTCCACTTAAGTGAACGTAAATAGGAAATTCACTGAATGTGAATAAATGTGAACGCACGAAAGATATACGGACAAAATATTCTCTAAGTATTAAATATAATACATATACAGGGTTTTCCAGTTAAGGGAAAGAAGTGCAAAAATCATTTAAACCGTAATAACTCGAAAACGGGACGAAAACGAGAAAATTACCTCTTATGTTTTTCGACTTACAGTACCTTGCCATATTATTAGGCACTCTTTTGGAGCTTATTCCCATTTGCACGTTATTTTTTATCAAAATTTTTGAATTCTTTCAATTTTTTTAAGTCAATCCGTATCTACATGATAAGAGTAAGTAAATGAGACAACAAAACATTCAAGATATTTCGACAAAAACTTTAAAAATTCAGCAACATGTAAAAATTGTATTTTTTTGCTTGGGCCTAATAATATGGCAAGGTACTGTAAAATGACCTCGGGAATCCATGGTTTTCGTTTTGGGGCGGTGACTGTGGGACACTTTGTATAATACTAAATATTAAAAATAAATTCAGGGCAAATAAAGCTTTGTTTTGAAAAAATTATACTAGTTTTCCTGATTTTCTTAGTTCTATCTGCTTTGATTTTTTTTCTCCTGCAGCTGTAACCAAAATTGATTTTTTTTTAAGTGAAAACTTCTTTAGTATCGTAGTGATTTGAAACAAGATGAAACGAAAACGCGACACGACTTCAACTTGTTATAACTTTTTTTTTTAATAGATAGATGAATGAAATTTGTACTGTAGATAGGTAATTAAATAAATTATAATTGTACACAATTTTAATTAATTTCATATTCAAAATTCTGAAATAACGGTAAAAAGATGTTCTTTTCCTGCACACGTTATATCTTTTGATCTAGTGCACATACAAATTTAATTTAACTGTAATAAATTCTTGATTGGTTGTAAAAAAAATCTTTCAAATGAAACTTAGTTTGGCAAATATAAGGCCAGTTAAAGCACAAGAGAGCAAAAATCATAAAAACCGTGGTAACTCGAAAACGGGACGAAAACGAGAAAATTACCTCTTAAGTTTTTCGACTTTAAATGACCTCAGGAATCCATGGTTTTCATTTGGGGCGCTGACTGTGGGACACCCTGTATACTCGTAAATCATCTTATTCATAAACAAAAATACTCACAATTCAAACCAAACAAATTGTTTGAACTCATGAGTATACTCGGTCTTCAATACCCATGAAGGACTTCAGCCCCTCAAGCCCCTGAAACTCATACAGTTCCCGAACGTACTTCTTACATATAATTAATTGATAAATGATTATTATTATTATTAATTGCTTTTACCATTTTCCTAAAAATAGTCTAAAAGATGGCATCAGATTTTTTGCGTGCGATGTAACCTTGCGAACACAGGGGCTTGGGGTAACCTCCAGAAATTAGTGTAATCCTTTTGCTCTTCACACTTAATCTCTCCAATTCCAGTTCCAAAGCTTACTCACCTTACAACTTACTTACTTTTCTGTGCTTTATCTATTAGAAGGAAAATTCTTCAACGAGGACACTAGTAATCTATGTATTGAAAATGGACGTTGAAAGTCTATCTTTATTCATAAGAAGCTCGGAGTGGTTCGGCTAGAGAGTTCCTAACTTGCTAGTCTTTTGTGGTTTCACAAATCACTATCTACCCATAAGGGTCTAAGGGCGTCGGGTACTTCGCAACAAAACGACTTTAACCTAACCTAACCTACAACTTACTTTATTTAAAATTAAATGCACGACTCATCCAGTAGTGCACGTTTTTTGTTAAACAAAATTAGGAAAAATTTAAATTTTGGTTAAGGAATTTCAACAGTAATGTAAAATCTGTTTTTTATAATTCAAATGGTCTTTTATACGAGTTATTAAATAATTTAGATATGCCATTCAATTTCTTCTATAAAAAGGAATTTTAAGAAAAAAAAAATGAAAATCGTTGTATACAGGGTGATTAAGGAGCAATGTGCCAAAAAGCTACAGCGTGTAGGTTGGGTCTAGACAAGAAAAGAATTGTATGGGAAGGGGGGTCTATCCCCTCGTTATTGACTTAATTTGAAAAAAAAATATTAAAAACCAACGATTCCACCTACATAAACGTGCTATACATACATTTTTGTAAAGCCAAAAAAACCGTTTTTTGCCCCTAACTCCAGATTTTGGGGGTGTTAGGGACTTTTTAAATACCGTTTTGTAATCAGTGTGACTAGCTCTACAAAACGTTTTTTTTTTTTTTTTTTTTTTGTCCGTGGGTAGGTGTTGAAATCTTCAAAAGATTCTATGAGGACCGGAAAACGCGTGCTCATAGATATGTGGGACTCTTAACCACTAAAACCACCTCCTCCTCCCGACTGCAACTAAGTTCAGATGGAACTTATCTAGCAATTTATCTTTCTCGAAGTTAAGTTACGTGTTGTAGGTAACTTTCCGATGAAAGTTCCTACTGATGATATTTAAAAATAAATAAATAACATTTGTTTTAAATTAAATCATTTAAGTAATGGTTTAAATGTTGGTATCAAAAAAACATTTTATAGGAAGTTAAACAAATAAAATCTTTAAAACATTTAAATATATATTAATCAATGCCGATATTTTGAGATAAAGGAATTAAATTAAAAAATTTCACTGTACCAAATCGGAAGGTTTAGTCCTTCGCAAACGTCGTACTAAGTTTGTCTCGTCGAGAATTTCTAGTATTGTTCTATTAGTATGTTCGACTAACCGTTTTCGATGTTTTTGGGCAAACGTTTTTATTTCTTCGCGAACCGTGGGGATTCCAAGATCCCTGTGAAGATCTTCGTTTCTTATATACCACGGCGCATTTACAAATGATCTTAATAATTTATTCTCAAAAGTTTGTAATCTATTTAAATTTGTATCGCGGGTACAACCCCAGAGTTGAATACCATATGTCCAGACAGGCTTAAGTACCTGCTTGTAAACTAATAATTTGTTTTCGATACTAAGTCTAGAATGTTGTCCTAGCAACCAGTACATTTCTCTCAATTTCATATTTAATTGATCACATTTATTTTTAACATGCGGTTTCCATTTTAATTTCGCGTCGAGAGTCATCCCGAGATATTTTGCCTCATTTGCAAATGGGACTTGAGTAGTATTAATAAAAACAGGTAGTCTATTTATTTTCTTATATGTAAAGTCCACGTGGACTGACTTAAATTCGTTAAGCGCTATTCGCCACGTTTTTGTCCATTCATTGACATTATTAAGGGCATTTTGCAATTTACTTGTCGACTCGTTGATTGTTTTGCCTACTGCAAGTATTGCGGTATCATCAGCAAAAGTAGCTACAATTGTGTTTTCTGTTTGAGGTATATCGCGTGTGAATAGTAGGTACAAAATGGAACCTAAAACACTACCTTGTGGTACCCCAGCCACTATTTCCCTAAAGTCTGAGTAATCATTTCCGTGTCTAACGCGGAAAATTCTGTTCTCTAGATATTCTCTAAGAATGGTAAAGAGCCCTTCAGGTAGGACTTGTCTTAACTTGAATTTGAATTGACCGCTGAACAAATTTTCTTTTCTTCGAGAGCTCTCTCAATGACATCGCTGATTCTATGCACTTGATCTATCGTCGAGTGCTTGTTTCTAAAACCGAACTGGTGTTCAGGTATAAGCCTTTTTTCTTCTATTATTGGCTGAAGTCGCTGCAAAAATATTCTCTCAAAAACCTTCGATACTACAGGAAGCAGTGAAATGGGTCGGTATGATTTCTTTTCGTGTGATGGTTTGCCAGGTTTCAAGACCATTATTACTTCTGCGACTTTCCATTGATTTGGAATATATTCTAACCTTAAAGTGGCATTCATTATATAGAGGAGGTTTATTAAACCTTTCCGTGGGAGCATTTTAAGAATTTCCGCAGTAATTAAGTCGTATCCGGGTGCTTTTTTTGACTTTAGCTTCTTGATTTCTCTGTTTAATTCGGCGAGTGTAACATTTCTTGTGATTAAGCTTTCACTTGACGTTAAATTCATATTTATACGATCATTCAATGCTTGCCCATTGAATGGTTTGAATGTGTCCTCTAGGTAATCAGCGAAAACGTTTGCTTTCTCTTTGTCGCTTCTTGCCCATTCATTTTGGTCTTTCATAATCGGAGGTGCTGGAATCTTAGGTTTCTTCGTGGCTTTTATAGCTTTCCATAGAGAGTAGTTAGATTCTTTACCTGCCGTCAAATTTTCAAGGTAATTTTTAGCTTCGCGGTTCTTGAAATCTGATATCATCTTTTTAAGTAAATTACTTAAGTGATTTAAATTAGATTTGTGTTGAGGAGCACGAGTTTGTTGCCATTTTTTGCGCGCTTTTCGCTTTTCTTTAAGAACGTCTTTTATCTCTTGGGGATATTTAGCATCTTTGTACCCTGAAATTTCTCTTTGGCAAGGGGTATTGTTCCATGCGGCTTTTTGGATAATATTCACAAAATTATCTACCGCTGCTTCAAGCTCAAGAGGTGTTTGTAGTGATACCCTTAATTCAACATTATCCTCAATATCTTTCTTAAAGCCTTCCCAGTTAGTTTTACCGTTGGTTAGCCTAGGTGGTATTTCAACTTTAACAAGACTTTCGCTCATAGTGAGAATAACGGGAGAGTGGTCGGAGAAAAGATCAAAGCATTCCGTTATTTTGATTCGATTTGACGGTATTCCCCTGACTATAAAGAAATCAATCAGGTCAGGTATTTTCGAGGTATCTGCCGGCCAATAAGTTGGTTTTCCAGTAGAATGGAAGTCGCAATTATTCTCCATACCGGCTTCGTATAACGCTCGGCCTTTTTGAGATATGCATCTCGAACCCCAAAACGTATGCTTTGCATTTAAGTCGCCGCCGATAATAAAAGTTGGTCTTAGTAGTTTTAGCAAGTTTGAAAATTCATTTTTATCAATTTTGTACCGCGGAGGGCAGTATGTAGATGAGATATTAAGTACATCATGCTTAGTTTCAACTTGCACACTTATAAGTTGCATCGATTCAAGCTCAAGCTTAAGACCTATCGAGTGTTTAATACAATCATTTATATATAATGATGCTCCGCCTCTTGCTTTGTTCGACGGATGAATTGCGTGGTAATCTAGAAAACCATTTATATTGAAATTTGATTCTTTTTTACAATGGGTTTCTGATATTAAACAAATGTCAATATCTTTTTCCCGCATAACTATTTCTAGTTCTCCAAGTCTTTGCCATAATCCGTTGGCGTTCCATGTTATAATTTTAAGCTTTTCCATCATTTATATTTTGTATAGTGTTGGATAAAATAAAATCTTCGAGTTTAGAAAGCCTTTCAGACATAAATTTGTTAAGTTTTAACTGATCCTCAAATTTTGACAAAATTATAGCCAAGCATTGAGAAAATGCGACAGGTTCGGAATTATTTTTGATTACGGGTGAAGCCGCCATTTCAGCGTATGAGTTTCCATTAAGTTTCTTTGGAGACGTGTTTGATTTTGTTGGCGTTTGATTTTCTTTACCAGTGGCGGGTTTTGTTGTGTTTACCCTTTTAGGGGTCTTAGAAGTTTGGTTCTTTGTGGGTTTTCTTTGGGCATGAATTTTTTCTCGGCGTTTTTGTAGCTCTTTAGCTACTTCACAGCCTCTATAACTTGCCGGGTGACTTCCGTTGCAATTTATGCACTTCGCTGGACTCTTGCTGTTTCCGGTGCAATCTGCAGTTAAGTGTTTTCCCGCGCATTTCACACACCTAGGTTCTTTTTTACAATAAGTTTGTGTGTGGTTGAACCCTTGACAGCGTCTACACTGAGGAACTTGTTTTGTATGTTTTTTTAGGGGTTCGATCTTAACTACGAGGCTAAGTATTCTTTTGATTTTGTAGATTTCCTCTAGTTTTTCTGTTTTATCGAACGTGAGTATAAATAGTGGAAGACCACGTTGTACCACGACTGTTTCTTTATCTTTTTGTTGTCTTTCTTTCTTTACTATGTTTTCCGCATCTAAGATCTTGTAATTCTTTTCTTTAAGATCATTAATGATGTCGGTTTTTTGACATGAAGAGTGTAAGCCCCTCACCACGACGCGTAGGGGTCTTTCCGACTTGTTTTCGTATGTGTACCACTCTACTTTTTCTTCGTTCAGTCTTTGCGAAAGGAGACGATAATTATCAGAGTCTTTTACACAAACTTTCCACTTGTTGTTATTAAGCGAGATAACTTTGAAATTCGTTGGCGGTAACGCCTTTAAAATGGTTTGTAGTTTATTGAACTCCGCAACTCCGACAACATTAATCGGTGGCGGTGGCCTTATTTTAGCCGGTTTTTCTTTGTTACTTGTATCTTTTGGTGTTTTTACTACTTCTGTCTCGGAAGAAGAAGCACCCTCTGGTGAGGAGAAAACTTTACGTTTTTTTGTACGTCTTTTTGGATTTTTGGAGGATCTTTCCGTTTCACGTTCAAGCTCTTCTTCGTCTGTTTTGTATTCGTGAATAACCACTTGCTGTGGAGTTGTTTTTATTTCTTTAAGTGTTTGAGCTTTTTTTAACATATCATTTTCCTTGCGGAGAAGATCGATTTCTTGATGGGCTTTCTTTAAGGCCTCATTTTCAATTCTTAGAAAATTGATTTCTTCTTTCAACTCTTGATAGAGTTTCAATGTTTCGTCGAGTCTTTGACGAAGATCGTTATTGTCTTTTTCAAGACTATCTTTTTTCTCTGAGTCTTCTTTTGCACGCTCTTGCAGTTTGGGCAGACTCTTTTGCCCGGTTGCACTCGATGTTGGTGGTGGTGATCGCGTTATCATGGGTTTTCTTGAAAACGGATTTATCAAGTGTTCGAATAGGAATAATTGGCTCTCCCCAGAATCCTTAGAACCGACCTCCGAAGAGGGTGGATTTTCCAGAGAATCTGAATTGCCACCTGGGGTATTATATCTATCTGTTTTATTCATTCCATATTTTTGTATACGTCATTCTCAGTATACGGAGGGTGGATTTTAGTCGCCTCTTACGACAGGCATGCCTACCTCGGGTATATTCTTTCTTTTCCCCTACCCGAAGGGGGTAGGTCTCCGCCCGCGTATATTTTGAGTGTTTCACCGTGTAATCATTGAACAAAATTAATACTCATTTACGTTTTTTTTTTTAATAAAATTATATGAAAGTGAAAAAAACAACTTAAAAATCGAAAAAATTGGGTTTGATGCAAAATTGCGGAGAAACGGTTGTACGCAGAAAAAAAAGTTTTGAGACAAACTTAAACTGTAACAAATTCTTGATTGGTTGTATTTCAAATCAGACGTATTTTGGCAAATATAAAGCCAGTTAAGGGAAAGAAGTGCAAAAATCATTAAAACCGTCATAACTCGAAAACGGGACGAAAACGAGAAAATTACCTCTAAAGTTTTTCGACTTAAAATTACCTCGGGAATCCATGGTTTTCGTTTGGGGCGGTGACTATGGGACACCCTGTATATCGGAGGTTTATTAAACCATTCCGTGGGAGCATTTTAAGAATTTCTGCAGTAATTAAGTCGTATCCTGGTGCTTTTTTTGACTTAAGCTTCTTAATTTCTTTGTTTAATTCGGCGAGCGTAACATTTCTTGTGATGAAGCTTTCACTTGACGTTATATTCATATTTATACTGTCATTCAATGCTTGCCAATTGAATGGTTTGAATGTTTCCTCTAGGTAATCAGCAAGAACGTTTGCTTTCTCTTTGTCGCTTCTTGCCTATTCATTGTGGTCTTTCATAATCGGAGGTGCTGGAAGTTTTGGTTTTTTGTGGCTTTTATCCATAGAGAGTAGTTAAATTCTTTACCTGCCGTCAAATTTCCTAGGTAATTTTTAGCTTCGCGGTTCCTAAAATCTGATATCATCTTTTTAAGCAAATTACTTAGAATAAAATAAAATGTAAACAACATGGATGCAAGGGGGATGGGAAAATTAAATTAATTTTTACTTAATAAAAATGATAAACGAATTGTGAATTGAATAAAAACAGTTTTAAAAATATTTTTGTGTAAATTCAATTTTAACAAAAATAATGGAAAACAAAAGTGTAAATTGTGCGCGCGTATGTTCATTATGGCTCCTCATGTTTTCAGAAACAGGACGAAGCAGTTCGTTCGATTTTGACATAAGCCCATGCGCGCATATGCCTATTATAGTTGGGCCTTTATAAATTGCATCTATTAAATTTCAAGCTTAAGGCCTACCGAGTGTTTGATACATTCTGTTATATAATGATGCTCCGCCTCTTGCTTTGTTCGACGGATGAATTGCGTGGTAATCTAGAAAACAGTTTATATTGAAATTTGATACTTTTCTAATATATGTTTCTGATATCAGACAAATGTCAATATCTTGTTCCCGTATAACCATTTCTAGTTCTCCAAGTCTCTGCCATAATCCATTGGTTTTCCACGTAATAATTTTAAGGTTTTTCATCATGTATAATTGTATAGCGTTGGGGTGGGGTCGAATAAAATCTTCAATTTTCGCTAGCCTATCACATATTGCATTATTAAGTTTGACCTGATGCTCAAATTATGACAAAATTAAAGCCAGGCAGTGAGGAATTGCGTCAAGTTCAGGATAATTTATTACGGGTGTAGGTGCCGTTTCGGCGTATGAGTTTACACTACTTTTCTTTGGAGACGTGTTTGAGACGATTATTTAATTTTTTAAATTACTAATAATAAAACCTTGTAAAATATGTGTCAAATTGCGTTCGTACACTAACCCCAACCCATGCGTGCACTTACTCCTATGTAGGAGCAAGTGTGCGCAATTTGACTTGCTTTAGTTTTTCATTATTTTTGTAATTAAAATGAAAAAATAATACAGTTTTTTTATGTAATGAGTAGCCAAAATATGCAGCTTTTCAATTTGATAAAGCTCTGTATTATAGCTTCTATATTTCGCTTGGAATCGTGCTTCAAAGTCGAAAGTGCGAACACTTACCCCGTTCGACTCTATTAGCTGTTAGAAGATTTTTTCTCAATTTAAACAAAGGTTTATAAGTGTCAAAATCATGGAGGTGGGAAATTTCGATGACCAAATTCTTAAAAAATCAACTTTGTTTTATGATAAAAATTTCGTGCTCAAATGTTCGCTTTAGCCATAATTTGTCGGTTCATGAACGGGCAGAGCACAAAAATGTATATTACTTAAATACCGCAAAACCCCAAAAATTAGTACTAGAAAAACGTTCCTCGAAATAGTGGTGATCTCTTCAAAACGACTTTAGGGGTCTAGAAATAGTATCAATGTGAATGATATATTATTATATTAAGATAGTGGGTCTCAAATAAATCAAATATAACTTTATTTCTTGGGGCAGAGACCGATTTCTACAAAAAAATGCTGATATGCACGTCCGAAACATTTAGGGCATAAGTAATTTTTTCTTTTGTTTTTTTTGGAACTTTTTTGATAAAGGTGTATATTACAGCCATACTTCGATAGGATACTGAGTTAAAAAACCTAAAAAATGCAAAATTATGAGAGTAAGACTACTTTATTTATTCAGATTCTAACAGCGTTCCCCGAAATGACGTTCCCGGAAATGACTGTTAATTGATGTGCGCTACTTAAAATGAAACTAAAACTAGCTTCTTACATACATTTTATATATTTATAGATAAAAATAAGCGTGGAATGGTAAATCTATATAAATTCAACTTTAAAAACTGCTTGCAAAACAATTTGTACATTAGTGAAATGTTGGTTTTATGCATTGTTTTTCTTGGGACAACTTTTATTAATGTAAAAAAATAACAAAACTTATTTTTTTTTGTAAGAGATGTACCAATTTATAAAAAGTATTGTGTTAATGTAGTATTTAGAAAAGAAATACTTAAAAATAATTGACTTTAATATGTTTTTAAGTCATTTGAATATCAGTTTTTGAGTTATGAACATGTCCGGGAACGCTGTTTTTGGGTGTATTAGATGCAATAAAAAAGAAATTTAAACTTTTTTAACCGAGACAAATATGTTCGTAGATGCGTGCCTACTATTTTAATTGGTAAATGAGAAAAAAACTTGTTTTTTATCAAGTATTACTGAAATAAACTTAAAACTTAAAAAAAAAAACAGCTTAAAATGACCAATCGCATATTGGATGAATTGTGTGAAGTTGATCGGAAGCATCATTTTTATTGTATGGTTCCGTATATAGATATTTTGTTCAAATATGAGAAGAATTTATTTAAAAGAATTTTACATTACATTACATATTAATCTAATCCGAAGATAAATCTACGGACTAGACATACTACAGCTTCGGAAACTTAGTCCATTTGGCTGATACATCACAAGACATTTATACAACAGAGAAAGACAAAGAATAGAAAGAACAACAGAAACACATATAACACATAAGATGAGGGGTAGACATCGTTGACAATTGTCTCATCATATCGCACGGGTGGCTTCAGTTAAGCTGGCAATTTAGAAAAAAACTTCTAGCCGACCGACTGTGCCATGGCCACCTGCTTAAAAGAATATTTTTTCACTTCTAAAACCAATTTACTTTACTTTTATTGGTTTTCATTGACATCGACAAATAAAAGCATACTTTAAAAAGATAAACATGCGTTTTGTTGCTTATAAAGTTAGACGACCTGTTTAACGATAAAGTATAGGTACTTTAAGTTGTTCGAAAATATCAAGGAGTAGACTCTCGTTTTAAATTTGTTATTTAGAACCGACCTCCGCTTTAAAGTAGATTTAGAGTAGGGTTTAAATATTTGAAAATTTGCGCTAATTTGATTTTTTTTTTTTGAAAAAACAGTCGGATTCTATCACTATTAATTGAATGTTGTAATGCACTTTTTTAATAGTTTTAAGATGTTTTTTTTTTTACTTCTTGGATAATTGTGCCATGGTGAAACTTTAATAATTTGTATTTTGGAAATTAATAGTAAACTCAAGTGGCGAAAACCGCCGCAAACTATTTTTTTTTTTCGTCTCTTTCAGGTACCAATCCGCTCTTTTTAAGGTGACCGTTTTTTCACGGAAGGACATTTTTCAAGATTGTGTAGCTTCTAGAGCATGCACTGTGATGTCTGATATATGAAATGGAAGGTTATATTTTCTCTTTGCAAAATAAAATCAAATCAAATTTATAAATGCTTTATGTAAAAAGATATTACGTATCAAAACAAAGACAATCTTTTTACCGTTGTCTCAAAAATGTGATTATGAAAATGATTGAAATTTTGCACAAATATAGTGCTGCCTATTATCTATGTTTCCTTTTAACTTGATTTATAAATCTATCAAAATGAAAAAGATATAAATAAAAAAACGGTCAAAATGGGTCTAAAACGGCCAAAAAATTTGGGGTTTAAAATAGTTTTTCCCATTATTCGGTAAAAAATCATTTTAGAATTCCAATTTTTTGCACACGTACTTGATCAATTGAACATTTTCGATTTTTCGCAAGCTTTCAAAAATTTATAAAAATAAAAAAAAAGCAATCAAAAATAACCCAAACAAAATAGCTGTTTTTCAAAAATTTGGGCCCTGGAAACAAATCTGTATCTGACCTCTTATTTTTGCTGGAAACAAATCCGTATCTAACCTCTAATTTTTGCTTGTTATCTTTCCAAGTAACTCAAGTTTTTGTAAAAAAAATTTACCTAGATATAATAACCACTTTGTCGAAGGTCTACCCCTTGCATTTTTTTTAACTTTTCATAACTCAGTATTTAATTTTTTGTATTTAGTTTTACTAATATTTCCAATTTTCTTACGAAAAACTTCAACTCTCTTTAACCTACCGTTACAAAAATAATTTGTTTTTACTATGTCATTTTATCCCTATTTACCTATATAACAATTGAATTATAAAAAAATCTTTTTTTTTGTTGTTCAGGGTTAGGCTCTCATTTTTCAAATAAGCTCACATATGGCAAACTTTTCCCTTTATTCTTTTGCTTACAGCGCTGAGTTTATCCTTCAGGCGTGCTCCTCTGAGTCTGTCCTACATATGAAGAACCAAAATTGCATGGTACTGCATATACTCCGGGGGGAAATTGATCTTTTGGTGATTTTAGGTAGCTTATCCATTCTATCGGTTACACCCTTTACATAAGGCAGGAGAGCTTTTTTGTTGAGTTGGCTGTCTTTCTCTTCCTGCGCTTTTCATTCGCTTCTAAAACTTCTTCCTACAAGTAAGCCTACAACAAAACTGTGCGCCACCACCGACGCGGCGCACACTGATCAAAATCTTAGTATGGACTATTAAGCATTCAACTTCGGGTATTTAACTATGATAAAACGCAAAAAAAGAAATATTTATATAATGTGTTGTATGTATATTTTATGGTTCTTAAAAAAATCGTGCCGGTTTTTTACATTCTTCGTGTTATATGGATTTTTGTACAGTTGACCCCCAATTTTTTTTTTTTTTTGATTTAGTTGTCCCTGCGAGTGCGGCTATTTAAATCAAATGTCTTTTGGGTTGCTAAAACCGAATCCGAAGTTCATTTCACCCCATCAGGGTTTCGGGATATACTCTAAAAATGGTTTGGGTGTGCGACTATGTTAAATGTATCGAAAGAAATATCACAAAAATTAGAATGAAAAACAGTCAATTTTTGTTCTGATTTACAGATTAAAAATCAGACTTAAAGGAAAAATTTTTGTGAAGAAACGGAAGGATCTATAAAGAAAGTAAAGTTAGTTTATTAGCTGCCTTGGCAACTTTGGTTGTTTTACGTGGTCTCTTCTGACCTGGCTGGGAGGATAGGCTGCCGTCTTCAGAATTAAAAGCAGAGTCGCTGGTATCCTCTGCTTCACTGGCAGTGTCTTCATCGCTGTTTGAGTCTTCTTCGGTCAGCTTCTTATTATTTCCGTAGCTTGGTTAGCTCTACGTTTTCATGGTGTTATCTTGCTTATTCTTTTCCTCCGGTTCTCCTTTTAAATTTGGCTGGATAAAACTTCCCAATGTTTTGTTTTGTCTCGGACCATATTCAGGTCGTTAATGATTTTTTTTAGGAGTTCCTCCAGGGCAATAAATGCTGTTTCGGTATTTAAAGGTTCACCCATTGCTAATTACTTTTATCACTTAAACTTATTGTTTATGATCCTGATTAAGTGCACACACAAAATTAAAAAAAAAAAATTCGCGCGCACATCAACCAGTGGCCTAACGGAGTGTCGCTGTTAATTAGGAATATGTTTTATTACCACAGCCTATTTCCGGGTAATCCTCTGTTGGTAGAAAAAAGGGTTTTTGGGGATTATGGTCGGTGGTTGTTTATTTTCAATATTTATCCGCGGCACGTCTGTGTGCGTTGAATGACTGGATTAAAACATAGGGCGCTTTCATAAATGCATGGTTGCGCAAGTCTGACGAATGCAGATCTTTCATTAATGCAAATGACAAATGTCAGGTGTTCATAAATGCAAAACGCAAATATTTGCAGCGCAAATGTGCAAATGAAAAAATTCTCTTGCGCAATGAATTTAAACTTAAAGAAAGAAGAAACATGACGTAAAAGATGATACAGCTTTTCTTTGTTTCTCAATTCTGTCAAAATATTAATTTTAAATTCCAAGTTCAAGTCAAAATAACAAAAATAGCCGCGAATTTCTCGGATATAATAAATTTGTAAATATTGACAGAAATGTTTAAAAACAAGTTTTTTTTCTTAAAGGATGGAATTAAGATAATATATTGTTATTTTGGAGAAGAGGCTGAATTGCAACTTAAAAATTTGACAAATAATGACGCAAATCAGAAAAAGTGTTGATAAATTCAAAGTAAAATACATGCGCAAATAGTTTTTCTGACATTAGTCTGATCGCAAATGACCGCATGTAAACAAAGCAACCATGCAATTATGAAAGCACCCATATGCATATTATGCATATCTACCCACTTGCCTACCTTATCCTTTACCTACCACAACAATGTCCCAAAAACTAAACGAATTCTAGTTCGAGTGTTCGAGATCAAGTTGAAAAAAAAAAAAATACCCTATTCAAATTAGTGCATGATCTGAAAACACTTTGCAAAGTTTGTTTCTGTAGTACCTATGGTAAAATAGAATAATAGGTATTTATTAGGTATAGGAAAGAAATCTACATTTATAATAACTTTACTTCATAACGAAAAAAAGACAAAAAAAAACCTGACAAATGACCATATAATATATCATTTTTCCCCAAAAATGGATTAGGTAGGTACGAAGGCCTCTTAATCGAAAATCTGTCAACAATTATTGTGAAATAAGCTTTTAGAACCTTCAGCTCTTTTTTTGAAATAATATCAAAGAACACCTAAAGTTTATTTTTTGTTTGTTTGGGTTTGATGCAAAATTGCGGAGAAACGGTTGTACGCAGAAAAAAAAGTTTTGAGACAAACTTAAACTGTAACAAATTCTTGATTGGTTGTATTTCAAATCAGACGTATTTTGGCAAATATAAAGCCAGTTAAGGGAAAGAAGTGCAAAAATCATTAAAACCGTCATAACTCGAAAACGGGACGAAAACGAGAAAATTACCTCTAAAGTTTTTCGACTTAAAATTACCTCGGGAATCCATGGTTTTCGTTTGGGGCGGTGACTATGGGACACCCTGTATATCGGAGGTTTATTAAACCATTCCGTGGGAGCATTTTAAGAATTTCTGCAGTAATTAAGTCGTATCCTGGTGCTTTTTTTGACTTAAGCTTCTTAATTTCTTTGTTTAATTCGGCGAGCGTAACATTTCTTGTGATGAAGCTTTCACTTGACGTTATATTCATATTTATACTGTCATTCAATGCTTGCCAATTGAATGGTTTGAGTGTTTCCTCTAGGTAATCAGCAAGAACGTTTGCTTTCTCTTTGTCGCTTCTTGCCTATTCATTGTGGTCTTTCATAATCGGAGGTGCTGGAAGTTTTGGTTTTTTGTGGCTTTTATCCATAGAGAGTAGTTAAATTCTTTACCTGCCGTCAAATTTCCTAGGTAATTTTTAGCTTCGCGGTTCCTAAAATCTGATATCATCTTTTTAAGCAAATTACTTAGAATAAAATAAAATGTAAACAACATGGATGCAAGGGGGATGGGAAAATTAAATTAATTTTTACTTAATAAAAATGATAAACGAATTGTGAATTGAATAAAAACAGTTTTAAAAATATTTTTGTGTAAATTCAATTTTAACAAAAATAATGGAAAACAAAAGTGTAAATTGTGCGCGCGTATGTTCATTATGGCTCCTCATGTTTTCAGAAACAGGACGAAGCAGTTCGTTCGATTTTGACATAAGCCCATGCGCGCATATGCCTATTATAGTTGGGCCTTTATAAATTGCATCTATTAAATTTCAAGCTTAAGGCCTACTGAGTGTTTGATACATTCTGTTATATAATGATGCTCCGCCTCTTGCTTTGTTCGACGGATGAATTGCGTGGTAATCTAGAAAACAGTTTATATTGAAATTTGATACTTTTCTAATATATGTTTCTGATATCAGACAAATGTCAATATCTTGTTCCCGTATAACCATTTCTAGTTCTCCAAGTCTCTGCCATAATCCATTGGTTTTCCACGTAATAATTTTAAGGTTTTTCATCATGTATAATTGTATAGCGTTGGGGTGGGGTCGAATAAAATCTTCAATTTTCGCTAGCCTATCACATATTGCATTATTAAGTTTGACCTGATGCTCAAATTATGACAAAATTAAAGCCAGGCAGTGAGGAATTGCGTCAAGTTCAGGATAATTTATTACGGGTGTAGGTGCCGTTTCGGCGTATGAGTTTACACTACTTTTCTTTGGAGACGTGTTTGAGACGATTATTTAATTTTTTAAATTACTAATAATAAAACCTTGTAAAATATGTGTCAAATTGCGTTCGTACACTAACCCCAACCCATGCGTGCACTTACTCCTATGTAGGAGAAAGTGTGCGCAATTTGACTTGCTTTAGTTTTTCATTATTTTTGTAATTAAAATGAAAAAATAATACAGTTTTTTTATGTAATGAGTAGCCAAAATATGCAGCTTTTCAATTTGATAAAGCTCTGTATTATAGCTTCTATATTTCGCTTGGAATCGTGCTTCAAAGTCGAAAGTGCGAACACTTACCCCGTTCGACTCTATTAGCTGTTAGAAGATTTTTTCTCAATTTAAACAAAGGTTTATAAGTGTCAAAATCATGGAGGTGGGAAATTTCGATGACCAAATTCTTAAAAAATCAACTTTGTTTTATGATAAAAATTTCGTGCTCAAATGTTCGCTTTAGCCATAATTTGTCGGTTCATGAACGGGCAGAGCACAAAAATGTATATTACTTAAATACCGCAAAACCCCAAAAATTAGTACTAGAAAAACGTTCCTCGAAATAGTGGTGATCTCTTCAAAACGACTTTAGGGGTCTAGAAATAGTATCAATGTGAATGATATATTATTATATTAAGATAGTGGGTCTCAAATAAATCAAATATAACTTTATTTCTTGGGGCAGAGACCGATTTCTACAAAAAAATGCTGATATGCACGTCCGAAACATTTAGGGCATAAGTAATTTTTTCTTTTGTTTTTTTTGGAACTTTTTTGATAAAGGTGTATATTACAGCCATACTTCGATAGGATACTGAGTTAAAAAACCTAAAAAATGCAAAATTATGAGAGTAAGACTACTTTATTTATTCAGATTCTAACAGCGTTCCCCGAAATGACGTTCCCGGAAATGACTGTTAATTGATGTGCGCTACTTAAAATGAAACTAAAACTAGCTTCTTACATACATTTTATATATTTATAGATAAAAATAAGCGTGGAATGGTAAATCTATATAAATTCAACTTTAAAAACTGCTTGCAAAACAATTTGTACATTAGTGAAATGTTGGTTTTATGCATTGTTTTTCTTGGGACAACTTTTATTAATGTAAAAAAATAACAAAACTTATTTTTTTTTGTAAGAGATGTACCAATTTATAAAAAGTATTGTGTTAATGTAGTATTTAGAAAAGAAATACTTAAAAATAATTGACTTTAATATGTTTTTAAGTCATTTGAATATCAGTTTTTGAGTTATGAACATGTCCGGGAACGCTGTTTTTGGGTGTACCTATTAGATGCAATAAAAAAGAAATTTAAACTTTTTTAACCGAGACAAATATGTTCGTAGATGCGTGCCTACTATTTTAATTGGTAAATGAGAAAAAAACTTGTTTTTTATCAAGTATTACTGAAATAAACTTAAAACTTAAAAAAAAAAACAGCTTAAAATGACCAATCGCATATTGGATGAATTGTGTGAAGTTGATCGGAAGCATCATTTTTATTGTATGGTTCCGTATATAGATATTTTGTTCAACTATGTGTTCAAATATGAGAAGAATTTATTTAAAAGAATTTTACATTACATTACATATTAATCTAATCCGAAGATAAATCTACGGACTAGACATACTACAGCTTCGGAAACTTAGTCCATTTGGCTGATACATCACAAGACATTTATACAACAGAGAAAGACAAAGAATAGAAAGAACAACAGAAACACATATAACACATAAGATGAGGGGTAGACATCGTTGACAATTGTCTCATCATATCGCACGGGTGGCTTCAGTTAAGCTGGCAATTTAGAAAAAAACTTCTAGCCGACCGACTGTGCCATGGCCACCTGCTTAAAAGAATATTTTTTCACTTCTAAAACCAATTTACTTTACTTTTATTGGTTTTCATTGACATCGACAAATAAAAGCATACTTTAAAAAGATAAACATGCGTTTTGTTGCTTATAAAGTTAGACGACCTGTTTAACGATAAAGTATACTTTAAGTTGTTCGAAAATATCAAGGAGTAGACTCTCGTTTTAAATTTGTTATTTAGAACCGACCTCCGCTTTAAAGTAGATTTAGAGTAGGGTTTAAATATTTGAAAATTTGCGCTAATTTGATTTTTTTTTTTTGAAAAAACAGTCGGATTCTATCACTATTAATTGAATGTTGTAATGCACTTTTTTAATAGTTTTAAGATGTTTTTTTTTTTACTTCTTGGATAATTGTGCCATGGTGAAACTTTAATAATTTGTATTTTGGAAATTAATAGTAAACTCAAGTGGCGAAAACCGCCGCAAACTATTTTTTTTTTTTCGTCTCTTTCAGGTACCAATCCGCTCTTTTTAAGGTGACCGTTTTTTCACGGAAGGACATTTTTCAAGATTGTGTAGCTTCTAGAGCATGCACTGTGATGTCTGATATATGAAATGGAAGGTTATATTTTCTCTTTGCAAAATAAAATCAAATCAAATTTATAAATGCTTTATGTAAAAAGATATTACGTATCAAAACAAAGACAATCTTTTTACCGTTGTCTCAAAAATGTGATTATGAAAATGATTGAAATTTTGCACAAATATAGTGCTGCCTATTATCTATGTTTCCTTTTAACTTGATTTATAAATCTATCAAAATGAAAAAGATATAAATAAAAAAACGGTCAAAATGGGTCTAAAACGGCCAAAAAATTTGGGGTTTAAAATAGTTTTTCCCATTATTCGGTAAAAAATCATTTTAGAATTCCAATTTTTTGCACACGTACTTGATCAATTGAACATTTTCGATTTTTCGCAAGCTTTCAAAAATTTATAAAAATAAAAAAAAAGCAATCAAAAATAACCCAAACAAAATAGCTGTTTTTCAAAAATTTGGGCCCTGGAAACAAATCTGTATCTGACCTCTTATTTTTGCTGGAAACAAATCCGTATCTAACCTCTAATTTTTGCTTGTTATCTTTCCAAGTAACTCAAGTTTTTGTAAAAAAAATTTACCTAGATATAATAACCACTTTGTCGAAGGTCTACCCCTTGCATTTTTTTTAACTTTTCATAACTCAGTATTTAATTTTTTGTATTTAGTTTTACTAATATTTCCAATTTTCTTACGAAAAACTTCAACTCTCTTTAACCTACCGTTACAAAAATAATTTGTTTTTACTATGTCATTTTATCCCTATTTACCTATATAACAATTGAATTATAAAAAAATCTTTTTTTTTGTTGTTCAGGGTTAGGCTCTCATTTTTCAAATAAGCTCACATATGGCAAACTTTTCCCTTTATTCTTTTGCTTACAGCGCTGAGTTTATCCTTCAGGCGTGCTCCTCTGAGTCTGTCCTACATATGAAGAACCAAAATTGCATGGTACTGCATATACTCCGGGGGGAAATTGATCTTTTGGTGATTTTAGGTAGCTTATCCATTCTATCGGTTACACCCTTTACATAAGGCAGGAGAGCTTTTTTGTTGAGTTGGCTGTCTTTCTCTTCCTGCGCTTTTCATTCGCTTCTAAAACTTCTTCCTACAAGTAAGCCTACAACAAAACTGTGCGCCACCACCGACGCGGCGCACACTGATCAAAATCTTAGTATGGACTATTAAGCATTCAACTTCGGGTATTTAACTATGATAAAACGCAAAAAAAGAAATATTTATATAATGTGTTGTATGTATATTTTATGGTTCTTAAAAAAATCGTGCCGGTTTTTTACATTCTTCGTGTTATATGGATTTTTGTACAGTTGACCCCCAATTTTTTTTTTTTTTTGATTTAGTTGTCCCTGCGAGTGCGGCTATTTAAATCAAATGTCTTTTGGGTTGCTAAAACCGAATCCGAAGTTCATTTCACCCCATCAGGGTTTCGGGATATACTCTAAAAATGGTTTGGGTGTGCGACTATGTTAAATGTATCGAAAGAAATATCACAAAAATTAGAATGAAAAACAGTCAATTTTTGTTCTGATTTACAGATTAAAAATCAGACTTAAAGGAAAAATTTTTGTGAAGAAACGGAAGGATCTATAAAGAAAGTAAAGTTAGTTTATTAGCTGCCTTGGCAACTTTGGTTGTTTTACGTGGTCTCTTCTGACCTGGCTGGGAGGATAGGCTGCCGTCTTCAGAATTAAAAGCAGAGTCGCTGGTATCCTCTGCTTCACTGGCAGTGTCTTCATCGCTGTTTGAGTCTTCTTCGGTCAGCTTCTTATTATTTCCGTAGCTTGGTTAGCTCTACGTTTTCATGGTGTTATCTTGCTTATTCTTTTCCTCCGGTTCTCCTTTTAAATTTGGCTGGATAAAACTTCCCAATGTTTTGTTTTGTCTCGGACCATATTCAGGTCGTTAATGATTTTTTTTAGGAGTTCCTCCAGGGCAATAAATGCTGTTTCGGTATTTAAAGGTTCACCCATTGCTAATTACTTTTATCACTTAAACTTATTGTTTATGATCCTGATTAAGTGCACACACAAAATTAAAAAAAAAAAATTCGCGCGCACATCAACCAGTGGCCTAACGGAGTGTCGCTGTTAATTAGGAATATGTTTTATTACCACAGCCTATTTCCGGGTAATCCTCTGTTGGTAGAAAAAAGGGTTTTTGGGGATTATGGTCGGTGGTTGTTTATTTTCAATATTTATCCGCGGCACGTCTGTGTGCGTTGAATGACTGGATTAAAACATAGGGCGCTTTCATAAATGCATGGTTGCGCAAGTCTGACGAATGCAGATCTTTCATTAATGCAAATGACAAATGTCAGGTGTTCATAAATGCAAAACGCAAATATTTGCAGCGCAAATGTGCAAATGAAAAAATTCTCTTGCGCAATGAATTTAAACTTAAAGAAAGAAGAAACATGACGTAAAAGATGATACAGCTTTTCTTTGTTTCTCAATTCTGTCAAAATATTAATTTTAAATTCCAAGTTCAAGTCAAAATAACAAAAATAGCCGCGAATTTCTCGGATATAATAAATTTGTAAATATTGACAGAAATGTTTAAAAACAAGTTTTTTTTCTTAAAGGATGGAATTAAGATAATATATTGTTATTTTGGAGAAGAGGCTGAATTGCAACTTAAAAATTTGACAAATAATGACGCAAATCAGAAAAAGTGTTGATAAATTCAAAGTAAAATACATGCGCAAATAGTTTTTCTGACATTAGTCTGATCGCAAATGACCGCATGTAAACAAAGCAACCATGCAATTATGAAAGCACCCATATGCATATTATGCATATCTACCCACTTGCCTACCTTATCCTTTACCTACCACAACAATGTCCCAAAAACTAAACGAATTCTAGTTCGAGTGTTCGAGATCAAGTTGAAAAAAAAAAAAATACCCTATTCAAATTAGTGCATGATCTGAAAACACTTTGCAAAGTTTGTTTCTGTAGTACCTATGGTAAAATAGAATAATAGGTATTTATTAGGTATAGGAAAGAAATCTACATTTATAATAACTTTACTTCATAACGAAAAAAAGACAAAAAAAAACCTGACAAATGACCATATAATATATCATTTTTCCCCAAAAATGGATTAGGTAGGTACGAAGGCCTCTTAATCGAAAATCTGTCAACAATTATTGTGAAATAAGCTTTTAGAACCTTCAGCTCTTTTTTTGAAATAATATCAAAGAACACCTAAAGTTTATTTTTTGTTTGTTTGGGTTTGATGCAAAATTGCGGAGAAACGGTTGTACGCAGAAAAAAAAGTTTTGAGACAAACTTAAACTGTAACAAATTCTTGATTGGTTGTATTTCAAATCAGACGTATTTTGGCAAATATAAAGCCAGTTAAGGGAAAGAAGTGCAAAAATCATTAAAACCGTCATAACTCGAAAACGGGACGAAAACGAGAAAATTACCTCTAAAGTTTTTCGACTTAAAATTACCTCGGGAATCCATGGTTTTCGTTTGGGGCGGTGACTATGGGACACCCTGTATATCGGAGGTTTATTAAACCATTCCGTGGGAGCATTTTAAGAATTTCTGCAGTAATTAAGTCGTATCCTGGTGCTTTTTTTGACTTAAGCTTCTTAATTTCTTTGTTTAATTCGGCGAGCGTAACATTTCTTGTGATGAAGCTTTCACTTGACGTTATATTCATATTTATACTGTCATTCAATGCTTGCCAATTGAATGGTTTGAGTGTTTCCTCTAGGTAATCAGCAAGAACGTTTGCTTTCTCTTTGTCGCTTCTTGCCTATTCATTGTGGTCTTTCATAATCGGAGGTGCTGGAAGTTTTGGTTTTTTGTGGCTTTTATCCATAGAGAGTAGTTAAATTCTTTACCTGCCGTCAAATTTCCTAGGTAATTTTTAGCTTCGCGGTTCCTAAAATCTGATATCATCTTTTTAAGCAAATTACTTAGAATAAAATAAAATGTAAACAACATGGATGCAAGGGGGATGGGAAAATTAAATTAATTTTTACTTAATAAAAATGATAAACGAATTGTGAATTGAATAAAAACAGTTTTAAAAATATTTTTGTGTAAATTCAATTTTAACAAAAATAATGGAAAACAAAAGTGTAAATTGTGCGCGCGTATGTTCATTATGGCTCCTCATGTTTTCAGAAACAGGACGAAGCAGTTCGTTCGATTTTGACATAAGCCCATGCGCGCATATGCCTATTATAGTTGGGCCTTTATAAATTGCATCTATTAAATTTCAAGCTTAAGGCCTACTGAGTGTTTGATACATTCTGTTATATAATGATGCTCCGCCTCTTGCTTTGTTCGACGGATGAATTGCGTGGTAATCTAGAAAACAGTTTATATTGAAATTTGATACTTTTCTAATATATGTTTCTGATATCAGACAAATGTCAATATCTTGTTCCCGTATAACCATTTCTAGTTCTCCAAGTCTCTGCCATAATCCATTGGTTTTCCACGTAATAATTTTAAGGTTTTTCATCATGTATAATTGTATAGCGTTGGGGTGGGGTCGAATAAAATCTTCAATTTTCGCTAGCCTATCACATATTGCATTATTAAGTTTGACCTGATGCTCAAATTATGACAAAATTAAAGCCAGGCAGTGAGGAATTGCGTCAAGTTCAGGATAATTTATTACGGGTGTAGGTGCCGTTTCGGCGTATGAGTTTACACTACTTTTCTTTGGAGACGTGTTTGAGACGATTATTTAATTTTTTAAATTACTAATAATAAAACCTTGTAAAATATGTGTCAAATTGCGTTCGTACACTAACCCCAACCCATGCGTGCACTTACTCCTATGTAGGAGAAAGTGTGCGCAATTTGACTTGCTTTAGTTTTTCATTATTTTTGTAATTAAAATGAAAAAATAATACAGTTTTTTTATGTAATGAGTAGCCAAAATATGCAGCTTTTCAATTTGATAAAGCTCTGTATTATAGCTTCTATATTTCGCTTGGAATCGTGCTTCAAAGTCGAAAGTGCGAACACTTACCCCGTTCGACTCTATTAGCTGTTAGAAGATTTTTTCTCAATTTAAACAAAGGTTTATAAGTGTCAAAATCATGGAGGTGGGAAATTTCGATGACCAAATTCTTAAAAAATCAACTTTGTTTTATGATAAAAATTTCGTGCTCAAATGTTCGCTTTAGCCATAATTTGTCGGTTCATGAACGGGCAGAGCACAAAAATGTATATTACTTAAATACCGCAAAACCCCAAAAATTAGTACTAGAAAAACGTTCCTCGAAATAGTGGTGATCTCTTCAAAACGACTTTAGGGGTCTAGAAATAGTATCAATGTGAATGATATATTATTATATTAAGATAGTGGGTCTCAAATAAATCAAATATAACTTTATTTCTTGGGGCAGAGACCGATTTCTACAAAAAAATGCTGATATGCACGTCCGAAACATTTAGGGCATAAGTAATTTTTTCTTTTGTTTTTTTTGGAACTTTTTTGATAAAGGTGTATATTACAGCCATACTTCGATAGGATACTGAGTTAAAAAACCTAAAAAATGCAAAATTATGAGAGTAAGACTACTTTATTTATTCAGATTCTAACAGCGTTCCCCGAAATGACGTTCCCGGAAATGACTGTTAATTGATGTGCGCTACTTAAAATGAAACTAAAACTAGCTTCTTACATACATTTTATATATTTATAGATAAAAATAAGCGTGGAATGGTAAATCTATATAAATTCAACTTTAAAAACTGCTTGCAAAACAATTTGTACATTAGTGAAATGTTGGTTTTATGCATTGTTTTTCTTGGGACAACTTTTATTAATGTAAAAAAATAACAAAACTTATTTTTTTTTGTAAGAGATGTACCAATTTATAAAAAGTATTGTGTTAATGTAGTATTTAGAAAAGAAATACTTAAAAATAATTGACTTTAATATGTTTTTAAGTCATTTGAATATCAGTTTTTGAGTTATGAACATGTCCGGGAACGCTGTTTTTGGGTGTACCTATTAGATGCAATAAAAAAGAAATTTAAACTTTTTTAACCGAGACAAATATGTTCGTAGATGCGTGCCTACTATTTTAATTGGTAAATGAGAAAAAAACTTGTTTTTTATCAAGTATTACTGAAATAAACTTAAAACTTAAAAAAAAAAACAGCTTAAAATGACCAATCGCATATTGGATGAATTGTGTGAAGTTGATCGGAAGCATCATTTTTATTGTATGGTTCCGTATATAGATATTTTGTTCAACTATGTGTTCAAATATGAGAAGAATTTATTTAAAAGAATTTTACATTACATTACATATTAATCTAATCCGAAGATAAATCTACGGACTAGACATACTACAGCTTCGGAAACTTAGTCCATTTGGCTGATACATCACAAGACATTTATACAACAGAGAAAGACAAAGAATAGAAAGAACAACAGAAACACATATAACACATAAGATGAGGGGTAGACATCGTTGACAATTGTCTCATCATATCGCACGGGTGGCTTCAGTTAAGCTGGCAATTTAGAAAAAAACTTCTAGCCGACCGACTGTGCCATGGCCACCTGCTTAAAAGAATATTTTTTCACTTCTAAAACCAATTTACTTTACTTTTATTGGTTTTCATTGACATCGACAAATAAAAGCATACTTTAAAAAGATAAACATGCGTTTTGTTGCTTATAAAGTTAGACGACCTGTTTAACGATAAAGTATACTTTAAGTTGTTCGAAAATATCAAGGAGTAGACTCTCGTTTTAAATTTGTTATTTAGAACCGACCTCCGCTTTAAAGTAGATTTAGAGTAGGGTTTAAATATTTGAAAATTTGCGCTAATTTGATTTTTTTTTTTTGAAAAAACAGTCGGATTCTATCACTATTAATTGAATGTTGTAATGCACTTTTTTAATAGTTTTAAGATGTTTTTTTTTTTACTTCTTGGATAATTGTGCCATGGTGAAACTTTAATAATTTGTATTTTGGAAATTAATAGTAAACTCAAGTGGCGAAAACCGCCGCAAACTATTTTTTTTTTTTCGTCTCTTTCAGGTACCAATCCGCTCTTTTTAAGGTGACCGTTTTTTCACGGAAGGACATTTTTCAAGATTGTGTAGCTTCTAGAGCATGCACTGTGATGTCTGATATATGAAATGGAAGGTTATATTTTCTCTTTGCAAAATAAAATCAAATCAAATTTATAAATGCTTTATGTAAAAAGATATTACGTATCAAAACAAAGACAATCTTTTTACCGTTGTCTCAAAAATGTGATTATGAAAATGATTGAAATTTTGCACAAATATAGTGCTGCCTATTATCTATGTTTCCTTTTAACTTGATTTATAAATCTATCAAAATGAAAAAGATATAAATAAAAAAACGGTCAAAATGGGTCTAAAACGGCCAAAAAATTTGGGGTTTAAAATAGTTTTTCCCATTATTCGGTAAAAAATCATTTTAGAATTCCAATTTTTTGCACACGTACTTGATCAATTGAACATTTTCGATTTTTCGCAAGCTTTCAAAAATTTATAAAAATAAAAAAAAAGCAATCAAAAATAACCCAAACAAAATAGCTGTTTTTCAAAAATTTGGGCCCTGGAAACAAATCTGTATCTGACCTCTTATTTTTGCTGGAAACAAATCCGTATCTAACCTCTAATTTTTGCTTGTTATCTTTCCAAGTAACTCAAGTTTTTGTAAAAAAAATTTACCTAGATATAATAACCACTTTGTCGAAGGTCTACCCCTTGCATTTTTTTTAACTTTTCATAACTCAGTATTTAATTTTTTGTATTTAGTTTTACTAATATTTCCAATTTTCTTACGAAAAACTTCAACTCTCTTTAACCTACCGTTACAAAAATAATTTGTTTTTACTATGTCATTTTATCCCTATTTACCTATATAACAATTGAATTATAAAAAAATCTTTTTTTTTGTTGTTCAGGGTTAGGCTCTCATTTTTCAAATAAGCTCACATATGGCAAACTTTTCCCTTTATTCTTTTGCTTACAGCGCTGAGTTTATCCTTCAGGCGTGCTCCTCTGAGTCTGTCCTACATATGAAGAACCAAAATTGCATGGTACTGCATATACTCCGGGGGGAAATTGATCTTTTGGTGATTTTAGGTAGCTTATCCATTCTATCGGTTACACCCTTTACATAAGGCAGGAGAGCTTTTTTGTTGAGTTGGCTGTCTTTCTCTTCCTGCGCTTTTCATTCGCTTCTAAAACTTCTTCCTACAAGTAAGCCTACAACAAAACTGTGCGCCACCACCGACGCGGCGCACACTGATCAAAATCTTAGTATGGACTATTAAGCATTCAACTTCGGGTATTTAACTATGATAAAACGCAAAAAAAGAAATATTTATATAATGTGTTGTATGTATATTTTATGGTTCTTAAAAAAATCGTGCCGGTTTTTTACATTCTTCGTGTTATATGGATTTTTGTACAGTTGACCCCCAATTTTTTTTTTTTTTTGATTTAGTTGTCCCTGCGAGTGCGGCTATTTAAATCAAATGTCTTTTGGGTTGCTAAAACCGAATCCGAAGTTCATTTCACCCCATCAGGGTTTCGGGATATACTCTAAAAATGGTTTGGGTGTGCGACTATGTTAAATGTATCGAAAGAAATATCACAAAAATTAGAATGAAAAACAGTCAATTTTTGTTCTGATTTACAGATTAAAAATCAGACTTAAAGGAAAAATTTTTGTGAAGAAACGGAAGGATCTATAAAGAAAGTAAAGTTAGTTTATTAGCTGCCTTGGCAACTTTGGTTGTTTTACGTGGTCTCTTCTGACCTGGCTGGGAGGATAGGCTGCCGTCTTCAGAATTAAAAGCAGAGTCGCTGGTATCCTCTGCTTCACTGGCAGTGTCTTCATCGCTGTTTGAGTCTTCTTCGGTCAGCTTCTTATTATTTCCGTAGCTTGGTTAGCTCTACGTTTTCATGGTGTTATCTTGCTTATTCTTTTCCTCCGGTTCTCCTTTTAAATTTGGCTGGATAAAACTTCCCAATGTTTTGTTTTGTCTCGGACCATATTCAGGTCGTTAATGATTTTTTTTAGGAGTTCCTCCAGGGCAATAAATGCTGTTTCGGTATTTAAAGGTTCACCCATTGCTAATTACTTTTATCACTTAAACTTATTGTTTATGATCCTGATTAAGTGCACACACAAAATTAAAAAAAAAAAATTCGCGCGAGTTATGGTGGGAGCGGTGCCGTTTAATAAAAAAAACAAAATTTTACTTGTTAACACATTGGACTCTTTATTGCAACTGACTTTATTTTTACATTTTTTCTAAGATTTTTATATCAACAATATATTCACATGATGAATAAGCAAATTGTATTTTATATTTGAAAGGTAAGCAAATTATTTGGAATGCAAAAAATGAAATATAATATGGATACAATTACAATTTAAATTAATAACAAAATATTGTGTGGGAATAAAAATGAAATATAATATTTATTATTTTGTGGGAACTAATGTTCTTTAGTTTGATGAACTTCTGTAGTACGTAACTGTGTACGTAACTCGCGCACATCAACCAGTGGCCTAACGGAGTGTCGCTGTTAATTAGGAATATGTTTTATTACCACAGCCTATTTCCGGGTAATCCTCTGTTGGTAGAAAAAAGGGTTTTTGGGGATTATGGTCGGTGGTTGTTTATTTTCAATATTTATCCGCGGCACGTCTGTGTGCGTTGAATGACTGGATTAAAACATAGGGCGCTTTCATAAATGCATGGTTGCGCAAGTCTGACGAATGCAGATCTTTCATTAATGCAAATGACAAATGTCAGGTGTTCATAAATGCAAAACGCAAATATTTGCAGCGCAAATGTGCAAATGAAAAAATTCTCTTGCGCAATGAATTTAAACTTAAAGAAAGAAGAAACATGACGTAAAAGATGATACAGCTTTTCTTTGTTTCTCAATTCTGTCAAAATATTAATTTTAAATTCCAAGTTCAAGTCAAAATAACAAAAATAGCCGCGAATTTCTCGGATATAATAAATTTGTAAATATTGACAGAAATGTTTAAAAACAAGTTTTTTTTCTTAAAGGATGGAATTAAGATAATATATTGTTATTTTGGAGAAGAGGCTGAATTGCAACTTAAAAATTTGACAAATAATGACGCAAATCAGAAAAAGTGTTGATAAATTCAAAGTAAAATACATGCGCAAATAGTTTTTCTGACATTAGTCTGATCGCAAATGACCGCATGTAAACAAAGCAACCATGCAATTATGAAAGCACCCATATGCATATTATGCATATCTACCCACTTGCCTACCTTATCCTTTACCTACCACAACAATGTCCCAAAAACTAAACGAATTCTAGTTCGAGTGTTCGAGATCAAGTTGAAAAAAAAAAAATACCCTATTCAAATTAGTGCATGATCTGAAAACACTTTGCAAAGTTTGTTTCTGTAGTACCTATGGTAAAATAGAATAATAGGTATTTATTAGGTATAGGAAAGAAATCTACATTTATAATAACTTTACTTCATAACGAAAAAAAGACAAAAAAAAACCTGACAAATGACCATATAATATATCATTTTTCCCCAAAAATGGATTAGGTAGGTACGAAGGCCTCTTAATCGAAAATCTGTCAACAATTATTGTGAAATAAGCTTTTAGAACCTTCAGCTCTTTTTTTGAAATAATATCAAAGAACACCTAAAGTTTATTTTTTGTTTGTTTGGCTTATAAAATCGATATAATCAAATTGCTTTAGGATTTCCAATACTAATCACTTCAATTATTAAGGAAAAAAATTGCAGTTGTAATAAATGTACTAAATATGTTATCAATCTACATTCTAAAAAAATCATTTTGAAAATTAAACTCATTCCCTCTCTAACCAATCTCATACTTTAATTATTATTATTTTTTTCATTTGTTGTAATAAATTGTTATGTATCACAAATACTATTTTCTTTTTTTCTTTTCAATACTTATACACATTTGATTTTCTGCTTTATTCAGGCTACGATCATTTGGCGTGAAACCAATTTTGGATTACTCAGTGGAAGAAGACATCTCCCAAGAAGAAGCAGAAAAGCGCGAAGTTGAGTAAGTTACTAACATTGTTTATTAGCCAGGTTTTATTGGTCCTCAGTAATTTACTGAGTAAAAATTGTATGCTGTAAACAACAACAAACAGCTTCTTTTATTTATTATTAATAATAATCCTTTACCGTTGAGGAGTCAAAAGTGTATAAGTACACTGAACCAAATCCTTTCGTAAATACAACGAAAAAATTCGTTGAGCCAACGAAAATTTAATTAATTTTCAGCCGATGAAAAATTTAATTGGCTCAACGAAATGGCGTTAACGAAGAACTTCATCAACTAACGAAAACTTTCGTATTTAAATGAAATTTTTCATAAAAATTTTTGATCGAGAATTAATGAATTTTTACATCACTTTACGAAATTTTTTCATCAATTAACGTAAACTTTCGTAAGCTAACGAATTGTTTGGTTAATTTTATGAATATTTTAATTAAATTACGAAAAAATATTCTTTAGTTAACGAAACTTTTCGTTGTATTAATTATTCTTTTAGTAGATTATACTTACTTTATTTTCGTAATCCTACGAATTTTTTCGTAAGCCTACGAAGTTTGTCTTCCCTAAAATTTGGAATTAAAAGCTGAAATTCAAAAAAAGTGGAGCGGAGCGAACATTTTTTATCATTAAAAACAAAAACATTTGTTATTTTGAACTTGAATTTTTGGATTTTTAATCATGGAATAAAAAAATTAAATTAAATACACAGAAACATTTCAATAAAATAGGTATCTTCGTCTCCTTCAAAGAATTCCTTTCTTGACCTTTAGAAACGTTTTTTTGGGTCGGGATTAAGTACCCACCCATAAGGTACATTGGAATGACATCGTTGGAATCTGAAAGGAAACAGCAATAGAAAAACAAAACAAAAATTTAGAATATTTTAAGAAACAATTTTTTTTTTTTTTTAATATAAGAATCAATAATAATCGAATTTTACTTACTTTCTTATAACTCATCGATCATCAATTCAGATTGATTCGCACAATTAGAATAATTATTGAAAATAATTGAATAATTATGGAAAATAATTGTATATCTTACCTTTACTAGGTACTCAAGTTTAAACTTTTTCAGCATACAATATTTTTACTTGCGATATTTTTATTTATTCCGCGTCTTCGCACTTTCGGGGTTGAATATTATCTGTGAGATCTGAGATGTGACTTCGAATACCAGTAATGCACACATGAAACGAAAATAAAGCGTGCTCTGTGTGCCTCTTTTTCGCAATTATTTATTTTTGTATTGTATGTATGTATGTATTTTTTCATAAGCTGATGTAAAATTTCATTAGTCTATGAAGAATTTTCATAAGCCAATAATTTATTTTCATAAATTAATGAAGATTTTCGTTAGTTAATGTTGAATTTCATAAGTTGATCAATTTTTTCGTTATTTAGTTAAAATTTTGATAAAGTAATGAACAAATTCGTATTATTTTTCTTTTCATTAAAATGTATTTTTGGACTCTAAAATGGGAGAAAAAGTGTATGAAACGTTTTCATTAAGTGATGAAGGTTTTCATATTACGAAAAATTACATATTTTCGTTGAGCCAACGAAAGTTTCATTGGGCCAACGAAAATGTAGTGTATGAAACGATTTTCGTAATTTTACGAAAGGAGATGGGGCAAAATTATATGGGACCTGGGCATGAGCGTACATTAATGAGACTAGTCTCAAAATGCAGCTGGAGGTAAGTATGTTCAATCTATGAATTTTTTTTTCAAATCGTAAGTCAGGGTCTTGAGATGCAAGGCTCCAAAGTTCGTTCTATTAACCTTTACTTGTCCCTTTTACATGCAAATATCATGAGAGCTACAAGAGGTATATTGATGTTTTTGATGTCAAATGAAAGGTTGTTAAATAGTATATAGTTAAAGACTTACCTTTTAAACAATATAAAATACATACATATTACACAAAACGAAAAAAAAAAATCGAGTAATGTTCGAAATTAATGGCATTTATTTTCAAATTAAATATGCTTGCAATCGACACGTACGCATGGTGTAGTTATAAAACTGTTTTAATTTTGTAGAATGCGATTACAACCGGTTTAGAAGCTTGTTTATCTGACCAAATTATGTTATGTGGGGAAAACCAATCGGTTAATACACTTTTCAAAAAACTTGGGAGATCACTTATAGAAAAGAAACGAATAAGATTTTGTTATTGTAAAGAACAATTTTATTAGAACATTGGTTTATTGAATTTAATTCCATTTTAATTAATTTCAAAGAACTTATCAGTTTATTATAGTTTCAAAAAGTTCCAAGAAATAGATTTTAAACTAAAACTATGATAAGAGTGGATTTATCGAAAATCTTCTTTAGTATGTATTTTGTAATCTAGTTTATGTAAACAAGAGTGTAGCCCAGAGTTCATCACAAGAAATTATAGTTTTTGTTTCTCTCTAACATAATTTGGTCGAATAAACAAGCTTCTAATCCGCATTGTAAAAAATTCAAATAGTTTTATAATTTTAATTATACCTGCGTGTTGATTGCAAGCATATATAAATTGAAAATAAATAAATATTTTGAACAAAAATCGATTTTTTTAAATAACATTTTACTTTTCTTTATTTGTTCGCCGTTTCTTTGTTTTGTGTAATATTTTTTTTATATTGTTTAAAAGGCACTAAAACAACCTTTCATTTGACATCAAAAACATCAATAAAACACTTGTAGTTCTCATGATATTTGCATATAAAAGGGACAAGTAAGGGTTATCAGAACGAACTTTGGAGCCTTGTATCTCAAGACCCTGACTTACGATTTGAAAAAAAAATTCATAGATTGAATATACTAACCTTCAGCTTCATTTTGAGACTAGTCTCATTAATGTACGCTCATGGCCCAAAAACGCCCCATCTCCTTTATTATTTTCAGTGTAGTTTAGAAACAAACTTTCTCTGTAAACCAACAAATAAAAAACTTTTATTTATCCTTAGCAATCCTTTGTTTTTGTTTTCCGTGCTAAATTTTACTGTGCTAAGTACTGAGATACCAATAAAACACATAGCCGTGTATGATATATTTAATATCCAGTGCATTTAAATTCTGACTCTACTGTCTGTGTCACCCCAATTTTTTGTTCTTGCACGGTACAGAAATAATCAAAAACCAATATATTGATGTGCCTATTGTTTAAGTACGTACCTATCCATTATCTCGGTTTCTGAAAAAATTGCAATCAAATAAATATAACTGCAAATTCAAAATGTTTTAAATTTGTATTGCCTGATTACTGGGCAATTTATTACCAATTTTTAAAGTTGTTTCAAAGCTTGCCGATTATTTGATTACAGAAATGTTTTTGTTGAGATTTCTTCTGTCCTTCTTTTTTAAAAGAAATTTTAAGTTTAGCTATTTTCAACACTTTTAATAAAGTTCTGTAATATACTTACCCCTGTATTTATAAACGTTGTATAACTTTATCCAACCATTTAAATTTGGAAAATTTGATCAAAAACCTTGTTTATTGTTGTCTTATAGCCAGTGGCGGATCTAGAGGAGGGGGGGAGGGGGGCTCGTGGGGTCATGACCCTTTCGAACCCAGCGTTACTCTCATGTAACATTAAAAATATTTCATTAAATAATTTTTTAGGTTTCAATGGCTTCATTGAAAGATAATAATGTCTAGTTACAGGATTAATTTAATTTTTTTTTATCGAAAAAGGGACAGAATTCACTTTTTTTTTGCTAAAAGTTTTCTTTTTTTTTATTTTCATAATTTTGAAAAAGAAGAAGTTGTATACATTATTATAATATAAAACATTATTTTCTCAGTTGTCTGGCTTTTTTTTGTGGTCATAGACAGTGAATGTAACATACATGTAACAAAAGAGTAACACATTAGTTTTGCTATTTATTATTTTGGAAAATAACTTTTTGTAATTCTCAGTTGTAATGTGTTTGACTGAACAAATTTTTTTAATATTGATATTCATAGCTTGGGTTCGTATTAAACATACATATAATTATACTATTTTTACAGAAAAAAACATATAATTATACTATTTTTACAGAAAAAAACATTTATGGTTTGCTGTTTCTGCAAAAAAATAATGATGCTGAAAACATCGCTTCGCAATCGAAGCAATGAAATACAGTATGGTCAGCTTTGATTCAATTTTGCAAAAAATACGTTTAAAATTATGGTCTTCCACGCAAAATCATTCCGAAAAACAGTTAAATCAAAGTGGTTTCCTTTTATTTAACTAGACTATTTTATCAAGTTTTACACAGTTTAGAACGGTTATTAACTCATAACTTTGTTTAAAATGAAAGCCTCAATAATTTCAACAGTTTTATTTAAACAAAAGCTTTGATTGTATTCATTAAAAATTAAATACAGAAAAATTAATTTTTTGGATCAAGAAAAGTACCTATATACCAATTTTTTTTTAATCAATTTTTCGAAAACGGGACATTTTTTTCGTTTAAGACCGTGTGTGAATTTGCTTACCTAAATATTTAGCCAAGGATAAGTTTTTGATATTTGTATCTATGTCTGTTGAATAAAGAATTAATCTTGGGCTTTATTTAGGTGTGAGAATTGGGATACATTTTTGAAGTGGCTAAATTAATATTTTCTAAGTTGCAAAACAAAAGAATTAATGGTGTTTAAAACATTTATAAATATTCACAATTTACAAACTTCCACCAAGCGTTGACCTGTGAATTTTATTTTTGCGTTTATATTCTTTTAAATTTTTTTTCATCATCAATAAAAGCTGTGTTTTATTTTCCTCGTGATCCAGATCAGATCATTGTATTTATTTGCGAAACAATACCAAACAAAATCCTGCTTTTGTTGTAAAGCTAATAGTCGGAGAGGCGACCGTCGAGTTACTTAGCTCATAAGGTTAGAGCTTCTTAAAATTAGTGTCAAATGAAAGATAAGTTGATACTGAAAATAAAAAAATAGGATTGCCACTTCTAAAATGGGAACTTCCATGTGGCAACCCTATTTTAAAGGAAAAATTGTCACATAACTAATACATTCATATCTTTGTTGTTTGGACAGATAAAAAAAAATTGAAATGTCAAACGAAAGGCAAAATAGTAACAAAAAATAATAAAATAGTACAAAGAATTTAACCCTACAAATGTGACAACCCCATCCAAATGAAAACAACACTGATAAAAATCTTCTTTGAACAAAACAGTATTACTTTTTATGCACTAGAAAGCTAAACTATACACCATATTTTAGATAATACTCTCTTCTATCTAAAAAATGTCAGGTGCCACCTCGCAAATGCAGACAAGTACTCGGCAACCCTACTCAAATGCTAAAAACCGCAAAAATCACTTGTTTTTTGGCCAAAGTGTATAATATTTGATAGAGTTAAAGGCTGTAAAATACATCATGTTTAGCTTAGACTCTCTTCTATCTAAAAAATGTCGGGTGCCACCTCGCAAATGCAGACAAGTACTCGGCAACCCTATCAAAATGCTATAAACACTAAAATCACTTGTTTTTTGGCCAAAGTGTGTAATATTTGATAGAGTTAAAGGCTATAAAATACATCACGTTTAGATAAGACTCTCCTCTAACTAAAAAATGTCGGGTGCCACCCCGCAAATGCACACAAGTACTCGGCAACCCTATCCAAATGCTAAAAAACACTAAAATCACTTGTTTTTATGCCAAAGTGTATATAATTTGATAGAGTTAAAGGCTATAAAATACATAATATTTTAGCTAAGACCCTCTTCTATGTAAAAAATGTCGGGTGCCATCTCGCAAATGCAGACAAGTACTCAGCAACCCTACTCAAATGCTAAAAAACGCAAAAATCAGTTGAGTATGGTTGCCGAGTATTTGTGTGCATTTGCGGGGTGGCACCCGACATTTTTAGATAGAAGAGAGTCTAAGCTAAACATGATGTATTTTATAGCCTTTAACTCTACCTATCAAATATTATACACTTTGGCCAAAAAACAAGTGATTTTTGCGGTTTTTAGCATTTGAGTAGGGTTGCCGAGTACTTGTCTGCATTTGCGAGTTGGCACCCAACATTTTTTTAGATAGAAGAGAGTCTAAGCTAAACATGATGTATTTTATAGCCTTTAACTCTATCAAATATAATACACTTTGGCCAAAAAAAGTGATTTTTGCGCTTTTTAGCATTTGAGTACGGTTGCAGAGTACTTGTCTGTATTTTCGAAGTGGTACCCGACATTTTTAAGATAGAAGAGAGTCTTAGCTAAAATATTTATTATGTATTTTATAGCCTTTAACATTTAACTCTATCAAATATTATACACTTTGACCTAAAAACAAGTGATTTTAGTGCTTTTTAGCATTTGGATAGGGTTGCCGAGTATTTGTCTGCATTTGCGTGGTGGCACCCTACATTTTTTAGAAAGAAGAGAGTCTAAGCTAAACATGATATATTTTATAGCCGTTAACTCTATCAAATATTATACACTTTGGCCAAAAAACAAGTGATTTTTGCGGTTTTTAGCATTTGAGTAGGGTTGCCGAGTACTATCTGCATTTTTTAGATAGAACAGAGTCTAAGCTAAACATGATGTATTTTAAAGCCTTTAACTCCATCAAATATTACACACTTTGGCCAAAAAACAAGTGATTTTAGTGTTTATAGCATTTGGATAGGGTTGCCGAGTACTTGTCTGCATTTGCGAGGTGGCACCCGACATTTTTTAGATAGAAGAGAGTCTAAGCTAAACATGATGTATTTTACAGCCTTTAACTCTATCAAATATTATACACTTTGGCCAAAAAACAAGTGATTTTAGTGTTTTTTAGCATTTGGATAGGGTTGCCGAGTACTTGTTTGCATTTGCGAGGTGGCACCCGACATTTTTTTAGATAGAAGAGAGTATTATCTAAAATATGGTGTATAGTTTAGCTTTCTTGTGCATAAAAAGTTATACTGTTTTGTTCAAAGAAGATTTTTATCAGTGTTGTTTTCATTTGGATGGGGTTGCCACATTTGTAGGGTTACGTTCTTTATACTATTCTATTATTTTTTGTTACTATTTTGAGTTTCGTTTGACATTTCAAAATTTTTTTTATCTGGCCAAACAACAAAGATATGAATGTATTAGTTATGTGACAATTTTTCCTTTAAAATAGGGTTGCCACATGGAAGTTCCCATTTTAGAAGTGGCAATCCTATTTTTTTATTTTCAGTATCAACTTATCTTTCATTTGACACTAATTTTAACCTCTAACCTTATGAGCCAAGTAACTCGACGCACGGTCGCCGCTTGGACTATAATAAAATAAATTATCTGATCTGGATCACGAGAAAAATAAAACACAGCTAAAGTGAAATACATTGCAAAATATTAATTTTTCCTAATACATACTCATAATGTTGCATTACTTTCCCAATTTACTTTCGTTATTTTCCGTTTTTGATTATTTATTAAAAAAAATTACGTTAATCCTTCTGCAAACAATTTATCATCTGAAGAAACAAATTTTACAGAGTCCCAGAGAAGGGTAAATGTTTTACCTATATACCAATTTTTTTTTAATCAATTTTTCGAAAACGGGACATTTTTTTCGTTTAAGACCGTGTGTGAATTTGCTTACCTAAATATTTAGCCAAGGATAAGTTTTTGATATTTGTATCTATGTCTGTTGAATAAAGAATTAATCTTGGGCTTTATTTAGGTGTGAGAATTGGGATACATTTTTGAAGTGGCTAAATTAATATTTTCTTAGTTGCAAAACAAAAGAATTAATGGTGTTTAAAACATTTATAAATATTCACAATTTACAAACTTCCACCAAGCGTTGACCTGTGAATTTTATTTTTGCGTTTATATTCTTTTAAATTTTTTTTCATCATCAATAAAAGCTGTGTTTTATTTTCCTCGTGATCCAGATCAGATCATTGTATTTATTTGCGAAACAATACCAAACAAAATCCTGCTTTTGTTGTAAAGCTAATAGTCGGAGAGGCGACCGTCGAGTTACTTAGCTCATAAGGTTAGAGCTTCTTAAAATTAGTGTCAAATGAAAGATAAGTTGATACTGAAAATAAAAAAATAGGATTGCCACTTCTAAAATGGGAACTTCCATGTGGCAACCCTATTTTAAAGGAAAAATTGTCACATAACTAATACATTCATATCTTTGTTGTTTGGACAGATAAAAAAAAATTGAAATGTCAAACGAAAGGCAAAATAGTAACAAAAAATAATAAAATAGTACAAAGAATTTAACCCTACAAATGTGACAACCCCATCCAAATGAAAACAACACTGATAAAAATCTTCTTTGAACAAAACAGTATTACTTTTTATGCACTAGAAAGCTAAACTATACACCATATTTTAGATAATACTCTCTTCTATCTAAAAAATGTCAGGTGCCACCTCGCAAATGCAGACAAGTACTCGGCAACCCTACTCAAATGCTAAAAACCGCAAAAATCACTTGTTTTTTGGCCAAAGTGTATAATATTTGATAGAGTTAAAGGCTGTAAAATACATCATGTTTAGCTTAGACTCTCTTCTATCTAAAAAATGTCGGGTGCCACCTCGCAAATGCAGACAAGTACTCGGCAACCCTATCAAAATGCTATAAACACTAAAATCACTTGTTTTTTGGCCAAAGTGTATAATATTTGATAGAGTTAAAGGCTATAAAATACATCACGTTTAGATAAGACTCTCCTCTAACTAAAAAATGTCGGGTGCCACCCCGCAAATGCACACAAGTACTCGGCAACCCTATCCAAATGCTAAAAAACACTAAAATCACTTGTTTTTATGCCAAAGTGTATATAATTTGATAGAGTTAAAGGCTATAAAATACATAATATTTTAGCTAAGACCCTCTTCTATGTAAAAAATGTCGGGTGCCATCTCGCAAATGCAGACAAGTACTCAGCAACCCTACTCAAATGCTAAAAAACGCAAAAATCAGTTGAGTATGGTTGCCGAGTATTTGTGTGCATTTGCGGGGTGGCACCCGACATTTTTAGATAGAAGAGAGTCTAAGCTAAACATGATGTATTTTATAGCCTTTAACTCTACCTATCAAATATTATACACTTTGGCCAAAAAACAAGTGATTTTTGCGGTTTTTAGCATTTGAGTAGGGTTGCCGAGTACTTGTCTGCATTTGCGAGTTGGCACCCAACATTTTTTTAGATAGAAGAGAGTCTAAGCTAAACATGATGTATTTTATAGCCTTTAACTCTATCAAATATAATACACTTTGGCCAAAAAAAGTGATTTTTGCGCTTTTTAGCATTTGAGTACGGTTGCAGAGTACTTGTCTGTATTTTCGAAGTGGTACCCGACATTTTTAAGATAGAAGAGAGTCTTAGCTAAAATATTTATTATGTATTTTATAGCCTTTAACATTTAACTCTATCAAATATTATACACTTTGACCTAAAAACAAGTGATTTTAGTGCTTTTTAGCATTTGGATAGGGTTGCCGAGTATTTGTCTGCATTTGCGTGGTGGCACCCTACATTTTTTAGAAAGAAGAGAGTCTAAGCTAAACATGATATATTTTATAGCCGTTAACTCTATCAAATATTATACACTTTGGCCAAAAAACAAGTGATTTTTGCGGTTTTTAGCATTTGAGTAGGGTTGCCGAGTACTATCTGCATTTTTTAGATAGAACAGAGTCTAAGCTAAACATGATGTATTTTAAAGCCTTTAACTCCATCAAATATTACACACTTTGGCCAAAAAACAAGTGATTTTAGTGTTTATAGCATTTGGATAGGGTTGCCGAGTACTTGTCTGCATTTGCGAGGTGGCACCCGACATTTTTTAGATAGAAGAGAGTCTAAGCTTAACATGATGTATTTTACAGCCTTTAACTCTATCAAATATTTTACACTTTGGCCAAAAAACAAGTGATTTTAGTGTTTATAGCATTTGGATAGGGTTGCCGAGTACTTGTCTGCATTTGCGAGGTGGCACCCGACATTTTTTAGATAGAAGAGAGTCTAAGCTAAACATGATGTATTTTACAGCCTTTAACTCTATCAAATATTATACACTTTGGCCAAAAAACAAGTGATTTTAGTGTTTTTTAGCATTTGGATAGGGTTGCCGAGTACTTGTTTGCATTTGCGAGGTGGCACCCGACATTTTTTTAGGTAGAAGAGAGTATTATCTAAAATATGGTGTATAGTTTAGCTTTCTTGTGCATAAAAAGTTATACTGTTTTGTTCAAAGAAGATTTTTATCAGTGTTGTTTTCATTTGGATGGGGTTGCCACATTTGTAGGGTTACGTTCTTTATACTATTCTATTATTTTTTGTTACTATTTTGAGTTTCGTTTGACATTTCAAAATTTTTTTTATCTGGCCAAACAACAAAGATATGAATGTATTAGTTATGTGACAATTTTTCCTTTAAAATAGGGTTGCCACATGGAAGTTCCCATTTTAGAAGTGGCAATCCTATTTTTTTATTTTCAGTATCAACTTATCTTTCATTTGACACTAATTTTAACCTCTAACCTTATGAGCCAAGTAACTCGACGCACGGTCGCCGCTTGGACTATAATAAAATAAATTATCTGATCTGGATCACGAGGAAAATAAAACACAGCTAAAGTGAAATACATTGCAAAATATTAATTTTTCCTAATACATACTCATAATGTTGCATTACTTTCCCAATTTACTTTCGTTATTTTCCGTTTTTGATTATTTATTAAAAAAAATTACGTTAATCCTTCTGCAAACAATTTATCATCTGAAGAAACAAATTTTACAGAGTCCCAGAGAAGGGTAAATGTTTTACCTATATACCAATTTTTTTTTAATCAATTTTTCGAAAACGGGACATTTTTTTCGTTTAAGACCGTGTGTGAATTTGCTTACCTAAATATTTAGCCAAGGATAAGTTTTTGATATTTGTATCTATGTCTGTTGAATAAAGAATTAATCTTGGGCTTTATTTAGGTGTGAGAATTGGGATACATTTTTGAAGTGGCTAAATTAATATTTTCTTAGTTGCAAAACAAAAGAATTAATGGTGTTTAAAACATTTATAAATATTCACAATTTACAAACTTCCACCAAGCGTTGACCTGTGAATTTTATTTTTGCGTTTATATTCTTTTAAATTTTTTTTCATCATCAATAAAAGCTGTGTTTTATTTTCCTCGTGATCCAGATCAGATCATTGTATTTATTTGCGAAACAATACCAAACAAAATCCTGCTTTTGTTGTAAAGCTAATAGTCGGAGAGGCGACCGTCGAGTTACTTAGCTCATAAGGTTAGAGCTTCTTAAAATTAGTGTCAAATGAAAGATAAGTTGATACTGAAAATAAAAAAATAGGATTGCCACTTCTAAAATGGGAACTTCCATGTGGCAACCCTATTTTAAAGGAAAAATTGTCACATAACTAATACATTCATATCTTTGTTGTTTGGACAGATAAAAAAAAATTGAAATGTCAAACGAAAGGCAAAATAGTAACAAAAAATAATAAAATAGTACAAAGAATTTAACCCTACAAATGTGACAACCCCATCCAAATGAAAACAACACTGATAAAAATCTTCTTTGAACAAAACAGTATTACTTTTTATGCACTAGAAAGCTAAACTATACACCATATTTTAGATAATACTCTCTTCTATCTAAAAAATGTCAGGTGCCACCTCGCAAATGCAGACAAGTACTCGGCAACCCTACTCAAATGCTAAAAACCGCAAAAATCACTTGTTTTTTGGCCAAAGTGTATAATATTTGATAGAGTTAAAGGCTGTAAAATACATCATGTTTAGCTTAGACTCTCTTCTATCTAAAAAATGTCGGGTGCCACCTCGCAAATGCAGACAAGTACTCGGCAACCCTATCAAAATGCTATAAACACTAAAATCACTTGTTTTTTGGCCAAAGTGTATAATATTTGATAGAGTTAAAGGCTATAAAATACATCACGTTTAGATAAGACTCTCCTCTAACTAAAAAATGTCGGGTGCCACCCCGCAAATGCACACAAGTACTCGGCAACCCTATCCAAATGCTAAAAAAAACACTAAAATCACTTGTTTTTATGCCAAAGTGTATATAATTTGATAGAGTTAAAGGCTATAAAATACATAATATTTTAGCTAAGACCCTCTTCTATGTAAAAAATGTCGGGTGCCATCTCGCAAATGCAGACAAGTACTCAGCAACCCTACTCAAATGCTAAAAAACGCAAAAATCAGTTGAGTATGGTTGCCGAGTATTTGTGTGCATTTGCGGGGTGGCACCCGACATTTTTAGATAGAAGAGAGTCTAAGCTAAACATGATGTATTTTATAGCCTTTAACTCTACCTATCAAATATTATACACTTTGGCCAAAAAACAAGTGATTTTTGCGGTTTTTAGCATTTGAGTAGGGTTGCCGAGTACTTGTCTGCATTTGCGAGTTGGCACCCAACATTTTTTTAGATAGAAGAGAGTCTAAGCTAAACATGATGTATTTTATAGCCTTTAACTCTATCAAATATAATACACTTTGGCCAAAAAAAGTGATTTTTGCGCTTTTTAGCATTTGAGTACGGTTGCAGAGTACTTGTCTGTATTTTCGAAGTGGTACCCGACATTTTTAAGATAGAAGAGAGTCTTAGCTAAAATATTTATTATGTATTTTATAGCCTTTAACATTTAACTCTATCAAATATTATACACTTTGACCTAAAAACAAGTGATTTTAGTGCTTTTTAGCATTTGGATAGGGTTGCCGAGTATTTGTCTGCATTTGCGTGGTGGCACCCTACATTTTTTAGAAAGAAGAGAGTCTAAGCTAAACATGATATATTTTATAGCCGTTAACTCTATCAAATATTATACACTTTGGCCAAAAAACAAGTGATTTTTGCGGTTTTTAGCATTTGAGTAGGGTTGCCGAGTACTATCTGCATTTTTTAGATAGAACAGAGTCTAAGCTAAACATGATGTATTTTAAAGCCTTTAACTCCATCAAATATTACACACTTTGGCCAAAAAACAAGTGATTTTAGTGTTTATAGCATTTGGATAGGGTTGCCGAGTACTTGTCTGCATTTGCGAGGTGGCACCCGACATTTTTTAGATAGAAGAGAGTCTAAGCTTAACATGATGTATTTTACAGCCTTTAACTCTATCAAATATTTTACACTTTGGCCAAAAAACAAGTGATTTTAGTGTTTATAGCATTTGGATAGGGTTGCCGAGTACTTGTCTGCATTTGCGAGGTGGCACCCGACATTTTTTAGATAGAAGAGAGTCTAAGCTAAACATGATGTATTTTACAGCCTTTAACTCTATCAAATATTATACACTTTGGCCAAAAAACAAGTGATTTTAGTGTTTTTTTAGCATTTGGATAGGGTTGCCGAGTACTTGTTTGCATTTGCGAGGTGGCACCCGACATTTTTTTAGGTAGAAGAGAGTATTATCTAAAATATGGTGTATAGTTTAGCTTTCTTGTGCATAAAAAGTTATACTGTTTTGTTCAAAGAAGATTTTTATCAGTGTTGTTTTCATTTGGATGGGGTTGCCACATTTGTAGGGTTACGTTCTTTATACTATTCTATTATTTTTTGTTACTATTTTGAGTTTCGTTTGACATTTCAAAATTTTTTTTATCTGGCCAAACAACAAAGATATGAATGTATTAGTTATGTGACAATTTTTCCTTTAAAATAGGGTTGCCACATGGAAGTTCCCATTTTAGAAGTGGCAATCCTATTTTTTTATTTTCAGTATCAACTTATCTTTCATTTGACACTAATTTTAACCTCTAACCTTATGAGCCAAGTAACTCGACGGTCGCCGCTTGGACTATAATAAAATAAATTATCTGATCTGGATCACGAGGAAAATAAAACACAGCTAAAGTGAAATACATTGCAAAATATTAATTTTTCCTAATACATACTCATAATGTTGCATTACTTTCCCAATTTACTTTCGTTATTTTCCGTTTTTGATTATTTATTAAAAAAAATTACGTTAATCCTTCTGCAAACAATTTATCATCTGAAGAAACAAATTTTACAGAGTCCCAGAGAAGGGTAAATGTTTTACCTATATACCAATTTTTTTTTAATCAATTTTTCGAAAACGGGACATTTTTTTCGTTTAAGACCGTGTGTGAATTTGCTTACCTAAATATTTAGCCAAGGATAAGTTTTTGATATTTGTATCTATGTCTGTTGAATAAAGAATTAATCTTGGGCTTTATTTAGGTGTGAGAATTGGGATACATTTTTGAAGTGGCTAAATTAATATTTTCTTAGTTGCAAAACAAAAGAATTAATGGTGTTTAAAACATTTATAAATATTCACAATTTACAAACTTCCACCAAGCGTTGACCTGTGAATTTTATTTTTGCGTTTATATTCTTTTAAATTTTTTTTCATCATCAATAAAAGCTGTGTTTTATTTTCCTCGTGATCCAGATCAGATCATTGTATTTATTTGCGAAACAATACCAAACAAAATCCTGCTTTTGTTGTAAAGCTAATAGTCGGAGAGGCGACCGTCGAGTTACTTAGCTCATAAGGTTAGAGCTTCTTAAAATTAGTGTCAAATGAAAGATAAGTTGATACTGAAAATAAAAAAATAGGATTGCCACTTCTAAAATGGGAACTTCCATGTGGCAACCCTATTTTAAAGGAAAAATTGTCACATAACTAATACATTCATATCTTTGTTGTTTGGACAGATAAAAAAAAATTGAAATGTCAAACGAAAGGCAAAATAGTAACAAAAAATAATAAAATAGTACAAAGAATTTAACCCTACAAATGTGACAACCCCATCCAAATGAAAACAACACTGATAAAAATCTTCTTTGAACAAAACAGTATTACTTTTTATGCACTAGAAAGCTAAACTATACACCATATTTTAGATAATACTCTCTTCTATCTAAAAAATGTCAGGTGCCACCTCGCAAATGCAGACAAGTACTCGGCAACCCTACTCAAATGCTAAAAACCGCAAAAATCACTTGTTTTTTGGCCAAAGTGTATAATATTTGATAGAGTTAAAGGCTGTAAAATACATCATGTTTAGCTTAGACTCTCTTCTATCTAAAAAATGTCGGGTGCCACCTCGCAAATGCAGACAAGTACTCGGCAACCCTATCAAAATGCTATAAACACTAAAATCACTTGTTTTTTGGCCAAAGTGTATAATATTTGATAGAGTTAAAGGCTATAAAATACATCACGTTTAGATAAGACTCTCCTCTAACTAAAAAATGTCGGGTGCCACCCCGCAAATGCACACAAGTACTCGGCAACCCTATCCAAATGCTAAAAAACACTAAAATCACTTGTTTTTATGCCAAAGTGTATATAATTTGATAGAGTTAAAGGCTATAAAATACATAATATTTTAGCTAAGACCCTCTTCTATGTAAAAAATGTCGGGTGCCATCTCGCAAATGCAGACAAGTACTCAGCAACCCTACTCAAATGCTAAAAAACGCAAAAATCAGTTGAGTATGGTTGCCGAGTATTTGTGTGCATTTGCGGGGTGGCACCCGACATTTTTAGATAGAAGAGAGTCTAAGCTAAACATGATGTATTTTATAGCCTTTAACTCTACCTATCAAATATTATACACTTTGGCCAAAAAACAAGTGATTTTTGCGGTTTTTAGCATTTGAGTAGGGTTGCCGAGTACTTGTCTGCATTTGCGAGTTGGCACCCAACATTTTTTTAGATAGAAGAGAGTCTAAGCTAAACATGATGTATTTTATAGCCTTTAACTCTATCAAATATAATACACTTTGGCCAAAAAAAGTGATTTTTGCGCTTTTTAGCATTTGAGTACGGTTGCAGAGTACTTGTCTGTATTTTCGAAGTGGTACCCGACATTTTTAAGATAGAAGAGAGTCTAAGCTAAACATGATGTATTTTACAGCCTTTAACTCTATCAAATATTATACACTTTGACCTAAAAACAAGTGATTTTAGTGCTTTTTAGCATTTGGATAGGGTTGCCGAGTATTTGTCTGCATTTGCGTGGTGGCACCCTACATTTTTTAGAAAGAAGAGAGTCTAAGCTAAACATGATATATTTTATAGCCGTTAACTCTATCAAATATTATACACTTTGGCCAAAAAACAAGTGATTTTTGCGGTTTTTAGCATTTGAGTAGGGTTGCCGAGTACTATCTGCATTTTTTAGATAGAACAGAGTCTAAGCTAAACATGATGTATTTTAAAGCCTTTAACTCCATCAAATATTACACACTTTGGCCAAAAAACAAGTGATTTTAGTGTTTATAGCATTTGGATAGGGTTGCCGAGTACTTGTCTGCATTTGCGAGGTGGCACCCGACATTTTTTAGATAGAAGAGAGTCTAAGCTAAACATGATGTATTTTACAGCCTTTAACTCTATCAAATATTATACACTTTGGCCAAAAAACAAGTGATTTTAGTGTTTTTTAGCATTTGGATAGGGTTGCCGAGTACTTGTTTGCATTTGCGAGGTGGCACCCGACATTTTTTTAGATAGAAGAGAGTATTATCTAAAATATGGTGTATAGTTTAGCTTTCTTGTGCATAAAAAGTTATACTGTTTTGTTCAAAGAAGATTTTTATCAGTGTTGTTTTCATTTGGATGGGGTTGCCACATTTGTAGGGTTACGTTCTTTATACTATTCTATTATTTTTTGTTACTATTTTGAGTTTCGTTTGACATTTCAAAATTTTTTTTATCTGGCCAAACAACAAAGATATGAATGTATTAGTTATGTGACAATTTTTCCTTTAAAATAGGGTTGCCACATGGAAGTTCCCATTTTAGAAGTGGCAATCCTATTTTTTTATTTTCAGTATCAACTTATCTTTCATTTGACACTAATTTTAACCTCTAACCTTATGAGCCAAGTAACTCGACGGTCGCCGCTTGGACTATAATAAAATAAATTATCTGATCTGGATCACGAGGAAAATAAAACACAGCTAAAGTGAAATACATTGCAAAATATTAATTTTTCCTAATACATACTCATAATGTTGCATTACTTTCCCAATTTACTTTCGTTATTTTCCGTTTTTGATTATTTATTAAAAAAAATTACGTTAATCCTTCTGCAAACAATTTATCATCTGAAGAAACAAATTTTACAGAGTCCCAGAGAAGGGTAAATGTTTTACAGATGAAAATTTTTTGTATTCAAAATAGAGATGAGCTAAGTCGTGATTTTGAATTCACGGTGATTGTAACCTGTAATTTTTAACCGTGATTTCAATTTTTTTTATGAAAATCCCCAAAAAAAAAAATTACACTTAGCATTATTAACGTTTGTATTTTCCAATATACACATTTCTTTACGATTTTTCACGTAAGAAGTACTAATGAAGCTGAAACACGAATGTATTTGAATCAATGGAGCTGATTTTATGAGGTTTAAGCAAACAGATCCGCTATTTACCAAAGCCATCCGTGATTATACTGGGGAAAACATTATTTTGTCTCAGCGACCCTTGATCTTACGGTAGAAATTTATTATTTCACGGGAAAAGTAACGTTGAAAACCCTTATTCTAATCAGGGCAACCTGCGATTTCACAGCAAATATTTGCGGTCAAACCGTGATTCTTCTGGAGCCATACGTGATTGTAAGGGGTAAACAAAACATTAATTTAACCAAACGTGCGTGAATTCCGGTAAAAACAGTATTTACACAAGAACTGTTTAAAAGTTGTTTTGGGAAAAATCATAGGTTAGAAATAATTTCAAAGCACTTGTGAAGTGAATTCTGGTCAAACCAATCCACGTTTACAAAACAACTGTTGAAAAGTTGTTTTGGGAAAAATCACAGGTTATAATTTCTAATGCACTTGTATAGATTCCGATAAAAACAATTCACGTTTAGGTATACAAGAACTGTTGCAAAAGCTATTTATTTCCAAAATCAAAGGTCAAAAGTAATTTTCAATGCATTTTCGTGAAATCCGCTTTAAATTCACGTTTGCATAAGAATTGGTGCAAAATTTATTTTGAACAAAATCACTGGTTTAAAAAAAATCCTTAAAATTTGCGTGAATTCCGGTCAAAACAATTCACGTTTACAAAAGAATTATTGCAAAAGATGTTTTGGGGAAAATCACAGGTTAAAAAAATTGGAAAGCAAATGCGTGAATTCCAGTCAAACCAGTTCACGTTTAATAAAGATCTGTTAAAAAGTTGTTTTGGGAAAAATCACAGATAAAAAAAAAATCCAAAGCATTTGCGTGAATTCCGTCAGTACAATTCACGTTTACAAAAGAGCTGTTGCAAAAGTTGTGAAAAATCACAGGTTAAAAAAAATTCCAAAGCAAGTGCGTGAATTCCCGTCAAACCAATAAACCTTTAAAGAAGAACTGTTAAAAAGTTGTTTTGGGAAAAATCACAGGTTAAAAATTCACTTTTAATAAGGAATTGTTGCAAAAGCTGTTTTGAAAAATCACAGGTTATAATTTGAATTTCCAATGCACTTGTGTAACGTGACGCATTGAAAATGACTTTTGACCTGTGATTTTGGAAAAATAAATTTTTGCAACAGTTCTAGTATAAAAGGGAATTGTTTTGAACCCGCAAATGCACTTAAATTTACTTTTGACAAAAAATTTTGCCTCACTTCTAGTGTAAAGTTCAAACACAGAGATCTTTTTTATGATTGATCTATGTGAGACAAATCACACCATATCCTAAACAAACTTGTCGAAAATGACATTCAGAGTAAAGTGCGAACTGTAAAGTAAAAAGAGAATATCCAATTCACGGTTAAGGTAATCACATGTTATTTGAAGACTATTCACAGGTAGTGATTGTGATTTGTCAATCACAGGTTGAAAATCACAGATCGTGATTTTTTGCTGATCTCTAATTCAAAAATGTAGGTACTGTCAAAAATTTAGCCTCGGCTTAATATTTAACCCGGCCTTAGTATGTAAACAATTACAGTAAATGGAATGCCAACTATATTTTGAATCGTGATGTTTTAATTTTGTATGTATGTACATATGTTTCTAAAAACACTTCTTGATAAAATAAATCAAGTTGGCTACTTATAAGTGTGCAGAGTATTGAGCTTAATTTAAGCTCTGAAACAAAATCCTCTCGGAAATACATTTAATCTAAGATTTTGGACAGAATTTTATATATTAGCTTAAGAGGCCTCCGGACAAAAGTCAGATTCGAAGATTCGTATCTTCGAATAAAAATAAAATAGAAAAAACTCAGACCTAGGAACATGTTTGTTTGAACTTCGAACGAACATCGTTCGATTGTTAGTGATACAAGAAAAAAAAAGAAGTAGAAAGAAGAAAAGAAGTAGATAGTTGTACGCGCAGAGCTCGCACAACCAGTTTTTTTTGTTCGTTTGCACGATTTAAGGCTGAGTGGACCACGTAAAAATCAGGTTATCGTTTACAAATCGGTGCATAACCTTCACATTTTTAAAGATAATTGAATAAAATAAATTTTGTTATTTAGATAATAGACAAGGCTAAATATCTTCATCCCCACAATTTCCAAATTTGTGCACTTGTAATTAAGAGAGAACAAAATATGATGAAATTTTCGTTGTTTTAGAACGACCTGAAAGATACCGGTTTGTTATAATTAGACTAAAATTTTTATTTTTTTTATTTCTATTTTGTATTGAGATTAAATCAAACTACGGAGTAAAGTTATTTTGAAAAACTAAAAATTTATTTTTCATAGAAACAAATTAATCGAAACTGAAGCTATTTTTCCTTATGTTACAATGTTTGAACATGTGTGCAATTATTCATAAAATTCATCGAAATAAAAAGAAATAAGTACCTCAACTCAAATACTAACACATTGATTAAATATATACATTAGGGTGGGTCAAAAAAAATCGAAATTTATTTTTTGATTTGGTACTCCGAAAAATCGATTGCTAGACCCCTCTAGAATATACACACCAAATATGAGCTCTTTATATTAATGGGAAGGTCCTCCGCTTTGCAATTTTGCATTTTTACATCAAGCTTCTACTAATATTTTTTTTATTAATTGACTTTTTAGCAAATTTCTTTTCAGATTCTTGTAGGAAATTGAACGCTCTACAAAAAAGGCCTTATACACTTTTTTCGTTTATCTAACCGTTGAATAGATATTTGAGGTAAAAAAACCGAGAAAATCTTTAAAAAATCGTTTCTTGGTCTTAATTTTGTAACAAACTGAAAAATTATAATCATCAAACGCGCAAGACATATTCTTGTTGGAAATTAATTGCTCCACAAAAAAGGTCTTGTTAACTTTTTTCATTAATCTAACCATTCTAAAGATATTCGAGGTCAAAGTTAAAAAAAAATATAAAAACTTTTTATATTTAAAAAAAAATTTCAATTCACTGAAACTTCATAATTTTCAAATTAGCAAGATATATTCTTGTAGGGGCTTAAACGTTCTACAAAAAATTTCTTGGAATGAAATTGATTGCTTTAACCGTTTAGAAGATATTCGTATCCAAACCAATGCTCACTGATTTCAATAGTTTTCTTATGACCCGTATGCATTGCGATTTGGATACGAATATCTTCTAAACGGTTAAAGCAATCAATTTGATGCCAAGGAATTTTTTGTAGAACGTTTAAGCTCCTACAAGATTACGTCTTGCTAAATTGAAAATATTAAATTTTCAGTGAACTGGAAAATTTTTTAAAATATAAAATGTTTTCATAATTTTTTTTAACTTTGACCTCGAATATCTTTAGAATGGTTAGATTAATGAAAAAAGTTAACAATATCTTTTTTGTGTAGCAATTAATTTCCAACAAGAATATGTCTTGCGCGTTTGATGATTATAATTTTTCAGTTTGTTACAAAATTAAGACCAAAAAACGAATTTTTAAAGATTTTCTCGACTTTTTTACCTCAAATATCTATTCAACGGTTAGATAAACGAAAAAAGTGTATAAGGCCTTTTTTGTAGAGCGTTCAATTTCCTACAAGAATCTGAAAAGAAATTTGCTAAAAAGTCAATTAATATAAAAAATATTTTTTTTTAGTAGAAGCTTGATGTAAAAATGGAAAATTGCAAAGCGGAGGACCTTCCCATTAATATAAAGAGCTCATATTTGGTGTGTATATTCTAGAGGGGTCTAGCAATCGATTTTTCGGAGTACCAATTAAAAAAAAAGAATTTCGATTTTTTTGACCCACCCTAATATACATATTAAGTTTTAAAGTCTTAAACAACCAAAAAACGTTAAAAAGTCATTTTTTTAACTTAAAAAAAAGTGGTTTAATTTCTTTGTTTTTCAAAGTATAATTTTTTTATTTTATTTAAAACCTTAGTTTATTGACTATGGAGTAAAGCTATATTTTGTTTGAAAATATTGTTTTGTAACCCTACAGTTGCTTTTTAAGTAGTCCCAAAAACAATAAGCTGTACTTAGAAACCAACATTTTTAAATTTTTTGTTATATGTTTTTTTAAATTTTTTTTCATTATTTTTTCTATCAATATCAAGTTAGAAAACAGGAATTGCTATAATAGTTTTCTTACAATTAATTTTTGAAAAATAGTCTACTTTCCATTTTTTTCCTCAGAAATTCATGGAATGCGTATGTATCGGAATTTGTAGTTCAAACAAATTCCGCTGGCGCTAGTTGTATGTCTCACATTATTATCTTCTATTTTGTTTCTACACTCGCACTCGCTCTGTCGAATGTTGTTTGGTGTAATAGAGAAAAAGATGGACTTGTACACAGGTTTTTTCCATAAAAAGGATGGCGCCAGGCAAGCTAATCGCGCATGAAAAGACGACTTCTACACGAAGACGTAGACGCACAAGATGCACATAAGAGTAAAGGAGAATTCCATATTTCTCTCTCGCTTGTTCTCATGTGCATCTTGTGCGTCTACGTCTTCGTGTAGAACCAGACAAAGCGTTGTATTTTTTTTGTGAAAATGAGAAAAGAGAATAATGGATCTCTCGCACGGTCGCAATCATGGTATAAAAAAAGAAGGTATGATCATTAGAAAAAACTCAGTATCGAGAACTGTCAAAACTTATGGCTACTTAAGGTTTTGACAGCCCAGCCCATTGAAATTGTTGTTGTAAACAAATTTGTCTTGGAAATTGTTGTTGCTTTTGACTTTGCCAAATGCAAACGTCAAAACCTTATTACCCCATTTTGTAAGATGGCGGCTCTAATGATCATACCTTGTCTTTTTATTTATATTTATATTTATATTTATATTTATATTTATATTTATATTTATATTTATATTTATATTTATATTTATATTTATATTTATATTTATATTTATATTTATATTTATATTTATATTTATATTTATATTTATATTTATATTTATATTTATATTTATATTTATATTTATATTTATATTTATATTTATATTTATATTTATATTTATATTTATATTTATATTTATATTTATATTTATATTTATATTTATATTTATATTTATATTTATATTTATATTTATATTTATATTTATATTTATATTTATATTTATATTTATATTTATATTTATATTTATATTTATATTTATATTTATATTTATATTTATATTTATATTTATATTTATATTTATATTTATATTTATATTTATATTTATATTTATATTTATATTTATATTTATATTTATATTTATATTTATATTTATATTTATATTTATATTTATATTTATATTTATATTTATATTTATATTTATATTTATATTTATATTTATATTTATATTTATATTTATATTTATATTTATATTTATATTTATATTTATATTTATATTTATATTTATATTTATATTTATATTTATATTTATATTTATATTTATATTTATATTTATATTTATATTTATATTTATATTTATATTTATATTTATATTTATATTTATATTTATATTTATATTTATATTTATATTTATATTTATATTTATATTTATATTTATATTTATATTTATATTTATATTTATATTTATATTTATATTTATATTTATATTTATATTTATATTTATATTTATATTTATATTTATATTTATATTTATATTTATATTTATATTTATATTTATATTTATATTTATATTTATATTTATATTTATATTTATATTTATATTTATATTTATATTTATATTTATATTTATATTTATATTTATATTTATATTTATATTTATATTTATATTTATATTTATATTTATATTTATATTTATATTTATATTTATATTTATATTTATATTTATATTTATATTTATATTTATATTTATATTTATATTTATATTTATATTTATATTTATATTTATATTTATATTTATATTTATATTTATATTTATATTTATATTTATATTTATATTTATATTTATATTTATATTTATATTTATATTTATATTTATATTTATATTTATATTTATATTTATATTTATATTTATATTTATATTTATATTTATATTTATATTTATATTTATATTTATATTTATATTTATATTTATATTTATATTTATATTTATATTTATATTTATATTTATATTTATATTTATATTTATATTTATATTTATATTTATATTTATATTTATATTTATATTTATATTTATATTTATATTTATATTTATATTTATATTTATATTTATATTTATATTTATATTTATATTTATATTTATATTTATATTTATATTTATATTTATATTTATATTTATATTTATATTTATATTTATATTTATATTTATATTTATATTTATATTTATATTTATATTTATATTTATATTTATATTTATATTTATATTTATATTTATATTTATATTTATATTTATATTTATATTTATATTTATATTTATATTTATATTTATATTTATATTTATATTTATATTTATATTTATATTTATATTTATATTTATATTTATATTTATATTTATATTTATATTTATATTTATATTTATATTTATATTTATATTTATATTTATATTTATATTTATATTTATATTTATATTTATATTTATATTTATATTTATATTTATATTTATATTTATATTTATATTTATATTTATATTTATATTTATATTTATATTTATATTTATATTTATATTTATATTTATATTTATATTTATATTTATATTTATATTTATATTTATATTTATATTTATATTTATATTTATATTTATATTTATATTTATATTTATATTTATATTTATATTTATATTTATATTTATATTTATATTTATATTTATATTTATATTTATATTTATATTTATATTTATATTTATATTTATATTTATATTTATATTTATATTTATATTTATATTTATATTTATATTTATATTTATATTTATATTTATATTTATATTTATATTTATATTTATATTTATATTTATATTTATATTTATATTTATATTTATATTTATATTTATATTTATATTTATATTTATATTTATATTTATATTTATATTTATATTTATATTTATATTTATATTTATATTTATATTTATATTTATATTTATATTTATATTTATATTTATATTTATATTTATATTTATATTTATATTTATATTTATATTTATATTTATATTTATATTTATATTTATATTTATATTTATATTTATATTTATATTTATATTTATATTTATATTTATATTTATATTTATATTTATATTTATATTTATATTTATATTTATATTTATATTTATATTTATATTTATATTTATATTTATATTTATATTTATATTTATATTTATATTTATATTTATATTTATATTTATATTTATATTTATATTTATATTTATATTTATATTTATATTTATATTTATATTTATATTTATATTTATATTTATATTTATATTTATATTTATATTTATATTTATATTTATATTTATATTTATATTTATATTTATATTTATATTTATATTTATATTTATATTTATATTTATATTTATATTTATATTTATATTTATATTTATATTTATATTTATATTTATATTTATATTTATATTTATATTTATATTTATATTTATATTTATATTTATATTTATATTTATATTTATATTTATATTTATATTTATATTTATATTTATATTTATATTTATATTTATATTTATATTTATATTTATATTTATATTTATATTTATATTTATATTTATATTTATATTTATATTTATATTTATATTTATATTTATATTTATATTTATATTTATATTTATATTTATATTTATATTTATATTTATATTTATATTTATATTTATATTTATATTTATATTTATATTTATATTTATATTTATATTTATATTTATATTTATATTTATATTTATATTTATATTTATATTTATATTTATATTTATATTTATATTTATATTTATATTTATATTTATATTTATATTTATATTTATATTTATATTTATATTTATATTTATATTTATATTTATATTTATATTTATATTTATATTTATATTTATATTTATATTTATATTTATATTTATATTTATATTTATATTTATATTTATATTTATATTTATATTTATATTTATATTTATATTTATATTTATATTTATATTTATATTTATATTTATATTTATATTTATATTTATATTTATATTTATATTTATATTTATATTTATATTTATATTTATATTTATATTTATATTTATATTTATATTTATATTTATATTTATATTTATATTTATATTTATATTTATATTTATATTTATATTTATATTTATATTTATATTTATATTTATATTTATATTTATATTTATATTTATATTTATATTTATATTTATATTTATATTTATATTTATATTTATATTTATATTTATATTTATATTTATATTTATATTTATATTTATATTTATATTTATATTTATATTTATATTTATATTTATATTTATATTTATATTTATATTTATATTTATATTTATATTTATATTTATATTTATATTTATATTTATATTTATATTTATATTTATATTTATATTTATATTTATATTTATATTTATATTTATATTTATATTTATATTTATATTTATATTTATATTTATATTTATATTTATATTTATATTTATATTTATATTTATATTTATATTTATATTTATATTTATATTTATATTTATATTTATATTTATATTTATATTTATATTTATATTTATATTTATATTTATATTTATATTTATATTTATATTTATATTTATATTTATATTTATATTTATATTTATATTTATATTTATATTTATATTTATATTTATATTTATATTTATATTTATATTTATATTTATATTTATATTTATATTTATATTTATATTTATATTTATATTTATATTTATATTTATATTTATATTTATATTTATATTTATATTTATATTTATATTTATATTTATATTTATATTTATATTTATATTTATATTTATATTTATATTTATATTTATATTTATATTTATATTTATATTTATATTTATATTTATATTTATATTTATATTTATATTTATATTTATATTTATATTTATATTTATATTTATATTTATATTTATATTTATATTTATATTTATATTTATATTTATATTTATATTTATATTTATATTTATATTTATATTTATATTTATATTTATATTTATATTTATATTTATATTTATATTTATATTTATATTTATATTTATATTTATATTTATATTTATATTTATATTTATATTTATATTTATATTTATATTTTTTGTTTTTTTTTTTTATGTTCAATTTTCTATCAGTGCCCGGGAAATATGCAATAGGAGCAGAAAAGAATCGAATTTATAATGTTTTGAATAGTTAAGTTAGAGTAGAAAAACGCTTACGAAACGCTGGGAAAAATAATAACCGTTTTAAATTAATGTAACATAAAATATAAAAAACAGTTAAATCCTTGGATCCCTGAGAGAAAAAATGACAGAATATTGTATGCCTAAAAATCCATTTAATTAGTCTGGGTCCCTATTTTAGTACGGGGCAGGGGCAGTGGCGTAGATAGCTTTTTGCTAAGGGGGGGGGATAAATTTTGTTTTAAGTTTTAATAATGCTTCTTTGTATTGTTTTTATTCTCTTTAAATTGGAGAACTTTCTTTCGGTAGTTGACGTAGAAACCAGCAGTGTAGCTAATATCTTTAATAAAATATGAATACCAGGACAACTTTTTTCGGTGCAGTTTTCGAGCGCTTTCAATGAGTTCATAGAGGAAGTATTTTTCCTTCTGATCAAATATCTTTTCTGAGTTTTTAAATCTTCACACAGAGAAAAATATGACCAGGACCACCTAAATACCAACAGATTTCCTTATTGAAATGCTTCATGAAGAAACCTTATTAATATCAACAATTAATAAGGTTTTTCCATAGAGATTTCTTATTATTTTCATGTACAAAATCTTTCAAAATGTTTTGTAAAAATTTCATATTTTTTCCAACTTGGCACTAGAACAAAAATTGTGACCAATATTTCTATAGTAAGTTCGAATAGGTGATTCCGTACATGATCGTATTTTTTTTATTAAAAAAACAAAACCGACTTCCATGGATCAAAACTGGGTTTTATGGTTTTTCTAATAGTACTGAACAGGCACCAGCTTTTCAATACCTACAAAAAGAATTATCAAATTGGTTCACTCGATCCAAAGTTATGAGGTGACAAACACAAAAAAAAAAGTACAGACGAATTGAATAACTCCTCCTTTTTGGAAGTCGGTAAAGCAATTAGGAAATCCCGATTGTTTAAATAATATTTCCTTCTTGGATGAAAACTATATGGAAATCTTATTGTTTTTGTTCTATTTTATGTAATCTAGTTTTTGGTAAAACTCAACAGTTTCATTAAAGAACCGGAAACCCTTCTAGTGTGTTTTCATGGTTTGTACATTTTTCTCCAAGGCCCATTACATAGAAATCGAGAAAAAGATTGAAAACAGTAACACGAAAATATTCTTTACTGTACTTTGAACCGAAGGGTTCGAACGATTCTTTTGTCGCTTCACTATTCTCTTATGTTTAACGCCTATGTCAAGGATTTCAGCCAATTTTTCCCATATACAAAAAACTTTCGAAAATGAGTCGTCTTCTGCCCGTTTAATTTTTAGTTGATCCCTTAAATCTTTAGCGAGCTGCATTGCTTGGACCAAGTCTAAATTCACTCTTTGAATCACCGACTTAATGGCAACGAAAGTTGGTAAACCATATTTATAACCTTTAAGCTAATCAAGAACTCGAAATCCATAGCGTTTTTTTTTTTCAAAGTGCGCTTCTTCAACTTATTTATTCATGACTGTTTATACTGCACAATTATCGATCCCAATGGGGGGGGATATATCCCCCTGATCCCCCCCCCCCCCCCTATCTACGCCACTGGGCAGGGGCCCTCAGTAATTGTGTGGCCAGCCAAAAATGTAGAAAAGGGACATAATTTATTCATTGGTATGAATCACCAATGAATTATTATGTCCCCTTTCTACTTGAGATAAATTAGCAAGCTAAGTGAATATTAGATCTGTAAGTCTCATTATTTTATTTATATTATCAGACTTCTCTACATGATCCGTCCGTAGTCCACCTATTGTGTGAAGCTACTTCTTTGAATATGATTTTAATTTATGAGATTTTTCAAAACTATTTTTTACATTTAAGGTCATCTGTGTCAAGTGTTGGTGACGTCCACGAAGAAGGCGCCTTACCTCAATATCATGTGGATAAATCATTTGCCGATAGGCGATACAAAGTTAGTAGTGCTCGAACGTACTTCTATCTCAACGAGGCAACTTGTGAACGTAACATGGAAGTTTTTATAAAATGTCTTGAAGCTATATCGGGTAAGTTACTTAGGGTTACTATCGGGAAAGTTGTTACCTTTTTTTTTCAACGGAGTTGTGAGTATTACCCATGATAAACAGAAAACCAGGCATACTTATAGTAAACACCATGTCGCCATTTTGAAATAGTGATGACGGAATCGCCATCTCCGAGCTTGACAATCGAGTTTGTTGTTGTTTCTAACTTTTGAGAAAAGTATATTCAAATTGTTTTTTTTTTTAATTAAAAAGTTAATAACTTTTTATTATTAAAAAGTTATTAACTTTTTAATTGAATTATATTCAATCACTCCGCTTAAAAATAAAAATAATTTTCATTATTTTTTTCACTTTGTTTTTTTTTTTAGATAAAAAAACTAAGCTCTCAGTTTTTTTGATAAAAAAGCATTCAGCATCATTTTTGTAAGTTCACCATTCGGAAAATCTTTAAAAGTGCAATTTTTAAAACATTGAATTAATTTGGAAAATTATTAAAAATTAACGGTTACAACTATAATTAAGTGTATTATGTTTATCTGTGGCAACAAGGAAAGACGACATAACGTCGGTGAAACCAGAAAAGTATGTAAATCCAAATTTTCTGAAAATTAGATTTAAATGCCATCTGTTAGACAAAGCTGATATCTACCGTTCCTTAAACTGGGAATTCCCTCAAAGTTAATTATTTTTATTTTATTAACAAATTAGAAAATTTAAACTCATACAAATGCCATTGTATATTTTTATTCCTAAAGTACTTAAATTAAATCGAAATTAAAATTAAAATTTCTGTTTTGCGTGGCCACCGGTGCACAGTGTGTAATTTCGCTCATCTAGCGGAACTAAATTAATAGCTCTTACAGTTTGACTTTTTTTGTAGTTTTTTTTTTTTTGTAGGATTATTGAAAAATAACTATGAAATGATATTTAACTACCGTTATCTTCATAAATAACCAATTTTGTATCTTACCGAGCTTAGAAAGTATCGTTTCATTCACAAAGGCAGGTCCATTTTCAAATTTTGACAATGTCCACAAAAAGCGAGTTTTTTGAGAATTTTTTTTTCTTTTAGGGTAGAGTTGCCTATTTGCGGCCGTCTCCAGTTTCCGGCCACCTTTCGTAAAATCGTTATAACTAGTGATTTCAAAGGGGTTTATTCCAAATTTTCACTCGTATGCTGTTCTAACATATAAGAGAACAGCATAAGAGCAAAATTTTGGAATAAACTCTACGAAATCCCTAGCTATAACGATTTTCCGAAAGGTGGCCGGAGACTGGAGACGGCCGCAAATAGGGAACTCTACCCTATTCATTATAAATAACTGAAATATGATATAAAAATAAAATTATTTTTATATTTTGCATTTTTTTTTTAACGGGAGCTTTGAAAAACCATTTTTTACACTGAAGTAGGACCATAAGTTTTGGCAATTATATAAACTTTTATAATAATAAAAGGACTAATTTCTGTTCTAAACATACAAAATGCATATTTTTTATTATAAAATGAAATTGTAAGCAATATGCATATTTATATTAAGTTTTGTTTTAACAATATAAAACATAGTTTTCTAAACCAAATTGTTAGATTTTACTACTTATTACACATTTTAATATTAAACAAGCTGAACCTGCATCTTCTGATCTTAATTGTTACAATTAAAGGCTCTACCTTCAGGATGAACGTCCATTATAAATATTTATAAATAAATGTCTGATTAGTTTCGGATACTACATCTTTTATCTGAACTTATACATATTGTGGTATTTAATAACACTGTGATAGTTTTTAGAACTTTTTTTTGCAACAGAGCGTAGACACATCGATTCTAGTTAGTTCGAGTGTGCTGAATTCAGTGGTCGCAACCGTTTTAAAAACTTGGCTCAGGTTTTCGAGATAAAATCTTAGGTCAGGACTATTCAAATACTGATAATTTCGAATAATTAAGTTTTTTTTTAAGCAGTTTTTAGTTTAGAGAGAAGCTATTCCTGTATATAGCTATATGTTTAACACTGTTCCAACCTAGATTGTTATGTTTCGGTCGCTTACAGAGCATTTTTTAAACAAATACTTCACTTTTTCATGTTTTTTTTTTTATTTTTTGACTTTAAAAGCCTTTAATATGGATGCAATTTGAGTTTAACATTGATTTGGTATATTTTAGTCAGGAAAAGACTATGATTACATACTATTTCTGAGTTGGCCATCTTAAAATGAGTAGGAATTAGGTTTTCAATTTGCGTTTTAATATTTGATGCTTCTATTGCAGTCACATCTTTGGTTTCCTTTTTATATACAAACCGTACCAGCCTGCAAAATCTTGTCGAATTAGGACGGGGATTTTGCCAGTATATTTTTGACGAATCGTCAACTAAGCGAAGAGGCACTACCGTGATCATGAAAAGATGTTCGTCACTATATTCAGAATCGTTTAAACATTGTTTATAACGGCTTTGAGCCGAACTGCCGTCACAGCCCCATTTCGTTAGCAGACGCAACGACAATGGCGAAATTACTTGGCTAAGTATTTCTTTTTGAACAAGGCACATTCTTTTGACTGTCAAATCCAGTAAAGCTTGTAGATTAACTTCAGCTGACATCTCAGTTATAGTTATCATATCTTCCGTCGGATAACATTCTTCTTTAGCTTTTTTAACAAGATGATATTGAGGATAGGCATTACATCCAATACTTTTATTACTGTCCCTTAAATTTGTATACACTCTAGTGCTAGTGCTGATAATGGACAAGACCTGTTCAGTGGACATTCTTGGATGGGAAAGAGCTGATTGCCGTGTTTTCTTGATCTTAGTGGCTCGCGATGGTGAAGAAGTTGCCAATTCTTTGCTTTTGCCCTAGTTGAAGTTTCAGCAGCTACTGTAAGCTCTTCAGATGTTACATGTTTTAATAAGACCTGAAACTTGCGTTTTTTAACTTTGGGGTGGCAAGCACTAAATTCTTTTTTTGGTCGTCCTATACTACGTGGATAAGTATTTGTTAAACTTTCAGACGCTAGCATCTTGCTCAAGTTAATTGGAATAGTTAATTCCCTTTCAAGCCATATCTCATTTGTAGCAAGAAACCGTGGAAGCTTTCGGTAGCTGCTCTTCCATCTTATGTCTATTTTTTTTACTTAATAGTAGGAGATCCGGCCATAGGACGACCTACCCTCATTATATTTTTTTTATAACTCTTTGGGTTGCCATATAAGCAGGGTGGCGTATTCTAAAATAGGGAAAAATAAACTTTAAGGCCTGGCAACCCTATGCCTTGACAGGATATCGCTTGGCAACCCATGTGCAATTTATTTCCTTAGACACTACTTTTCAGAAAATATAACTCTCAACTGGTATAACGATGAGGGTAGGTCGTCCTATGGCCGGATCTTAGACTTTAAACTGCTAACAAAAATTTTTAGACTTCTTAGGCTTTGATCTTTGGACTCAATATTGAGTTTTTCTATTATATAGTCATAAATGAGGTTATTTGCATTCTGCAATCTATTATGATACCAAATCTCAAAAATTTCACGATTTTTCATACTAAACATACCATCGAAAATTAAAAAAAGGTGTATGAGTGCCGCAAATATTCACAGCCAAATTAAACACAATCTGATAGACCATAAATTAACAGTTATAAAAAAACTTATTTCACGAAAGATACATGAGGATACATTTTTAAAACTCAACTTGAAAAAAAATTTTGTATATTTTTGGCTACTCAAATTGTACCTTCAAAATGACTTGCTTATACTTTAAATTATGGGTTGATTATTACCTGGGAATATGCTTGGGACTTCAAATAATATATTTCCAAACTTTTACACTTTTACACTTTTAACTTATATCACTGAGGCACACGCTTAGTTTGAACATCAAGGAAATATTTAACGATTTTGTCGATTTTAAACAAAGGGGTCACTTTCAGCGAGATACCTCTTTGTTTATGTATGGATGATTAACAATTTGAATGCCAAGTTGAAAACCGGTTTTCTATGAATCATCTTGCATACTTTTTTTATATTTAAAGCAAAAAAAAAATTGAATTAAGTTCCGCTAGATTTGTCATATTGCACACTGTGCAGTGGGATCGCTAGTTTATTTTATATTTGAACCTTATGCAGGAAATTGAAATGCAGATCTACCAAAAGATGTCGCTAAAGTATTTTCTTCGATTGATAGTACTATAGAAATATATATGTATACAATGTAAATGCCTTCAAAACGATGAGGTTTTAATGCTCTTCTATAATATTTGCTAAAATGGAGTTACACACTTTTCTGGTTTCACCGACGCCACGGCCCGTCACTGACACCTCAACCACCACCCCTCCCCCCCACCCCACTCAATAGAACAGGGTTAATGTTAACTGATAGAAAAAAGCGTTAATAATACTTGACAAATATAACTGATCGTGAACTTAAATTTAAAGGCTGAAAATAAACCCTTATCCTCTGTTTTTACTCTGGGTGTACCAACACTTTCAAAATAATTGAAATTAAAACTCCTTTGTTAAATATTATAAAAAAAAACAATTAATTTTATTTAAGGTGCCACATTTGGAACTGGAATAACCGCAATCAAACTCACAGCACTTGGACGTCCTCAGCTACTTGTAAGTATTATTTTGTGTAATAGTAAAAAGATCATATTTATATGATATTTGATATATTTTTCGATATTTTCAATACGGCTTAACATTCAATTCAAAGATTCATTTATTTTACGTTATCATTACATTAACAAAGGTTTTTTTTTATGAATTTTTAAGCATTGGCTCGACTGGAACCTTTAAAAAATCTAATATATTTGAACGAAAAATTTAACACTTTTTTAACAAGCAAAAAAAGAATATTGTAGATATTTATTATGTATTTCAATAATAAGTTTTGGGTTATATATACTCCGTTATTAGAAGCATTCTTTAGCGGTAAATATTTCTGACAAATTTGAAAAGTTCGGCCCTATCTGATCCATTTAACATTGAGTATCATTCGTTTTCCTAAAGTTTTTTTTTTTTTTAATTTTTTTTCGCACATTTAAGAAGTTGTTGGATTTTTAATATAATTTAATGCTTCAACTCGAAAGTTGAACATTTGATTTATTCACTTTTCTTCTTAACTTCGAGTTAAAAAAAAAAAACAGAAGTAACAGGTCAACTTCCAGTTTGAAAAATACCCCTGAAATATTTGTGACAGTTTATACAAATAATGTCTTGGCTTATCAAACAAGAACTCGTCTGCATTTGTCTTCGAACTAGGAAATGTAAATCAAGTTAACTCAGTATTATCGGCAACACCGAACTTGAGAAACTCCAGGATAGACCGAGAGCTGGGAGCAGATTTTTTGCGTGAGAGGTAACCGATTCATATTAATATTAGAAAAAGTCCCAGTCATGGTGATGACGAAAACGAACATCTGCCAGCATGTGTTTGCCTTTGCTGAGAAAAAGTTCATCAAAGTACATTTTTTCTGAAAATTGATTTAGTGAGAGTAACCACCTGGGAATAATTGGATCCTGACGCCCTCATCTTCCTGATTACAAAAACACCCATGACTGACGTTTTAACCGCGCCCAAACACCCGACAGACGAGCCTGAAAACGCGTTTTTTACGCTTTTTTAGGGATTGGGGTAACCACCTGGAAATAATTGGATCCTGACGCCCTCGTCGCCCTGATTACAAAAATACCCATGACAGACAGACGCGTCCGAAAACGCGAATTTTTACGTATTAGGGTAACCACCTAAAAACAGTTTTATCCTGTAGCCCAGGCATGTTAAACTCAATGGTTACAAGGGGCCAAAACAGCGAGATAGTAATTTTTGTGGGCCGCAGAACATGTTAAGCTACAATTTTTATATGTAAAACAATTTTGTAAAAAAAAACAGCAAAAATGATGAAACTATTTTTTTTCAATTACCATTTTTTTCCCAGACCAAAGTTAGTTGTTCAGGATTTTATAGGTAACTCATTCCTCTAAATGACTGAAATAACTGCTCGCTTCGACAGGTACCTACTGTGAAGTTGGCAAACGATTTTATATGGCAGTTTTCAAGTACACAAAAATACTTATAAAATCGGGCATTTCATCGAATTTGGAACTTACTTCGGAGTCAAATTAGAAATCGCTTTCCTCCATTTTCACATGATTCGTCATTAACTCTATGTTTATGGAACAAATCAAAAAAAATCAAGCGAACTTGTCTTTCAAGAAACATTCAATTTTATAGTTTAGATTTTTTGCGTAGTATTTTTGATACGTCAAATCCTAGTTTATCTTCTGATGTTCCAAAAGAGCTAGGTTGCATTTGAATGTTGCATTTGTTCACATATTTGTTATATTATGAATTTTCCTCGCAGTTTTGAGTTTAACTCAGATACATTTTTTGCTACATCATGGATTATAAACTCTGCAACCATTTTATATAGCAAGACATGCTGGTTTAAAGATTTTTATCATTAAAAACTAAAAAATTCCCAAGCCCTTGAGTCGTTGCTAGGTTAACTCAGAATATTCGCTTCCTAGTTCCCTTTAAGAAATCACATAACTTACCCTGATTTAACCCACGAGATCTTATAAAATTTGTTATTTTTTTTGGTTTTGTTTCATATTTATTTGTTGATTAGGAAAAAAAGGAGGTGCATGTGTGTCGAAAGCTGTGAACATAAAATCTAAATCTTAAACTCAAAATTAATAAAAATGTGGACTAGGCCGCAAAGTTATTTGTTGTGGGCCGCATGCGGCCCGCGGGCCGCAAGTTTGACATGCCTGCTTTAAACAAACTATTTGTTATTCATTAAAACATTAGCAGCCCTATTTATAAATTCATCATAGAGAGTACATTGCATTATGTACTCTTTATAATGTATTTAAACAAAAAATTGTGATTTATAATATTTATGCAAAGTTTAATAAAGGTTGTATAAGCTAAACGAGTTTTTAGGTTGTTTAGAGCCTGAATAAGAATTTATTTAGCTTAAATGTCATTTGAACATCAAATAAGAAAAGAAAGAAAGAAAAAAATATCAATATTTGTATATATTTTTGTTTTTTCATTGAAGAATTTATTTTTTTGATTACATTTTCAATTAAAATTAAATTAAATGAACAACTTGAAGTCAACTTAATCAAAAAATAAGAAATTTGGAGATTTGTTCCTGATATAATTTACGAGATATAAATTCATGTGTGTAGTGTATTCATCTTTTTCTTATGTGCCTACATTTTCATATATGTGAACAATTTGTTATCAAATGAAATGTGTTTTTTTTAGAGATTTTCTTCTACATATGACATTGAGAACTTTCGCTCACGTTTTTGTTTATTTTTTTTTTGTTTATTTTTGAATCAAATGGAGTTATTTTATCGACAGATGGAGTTGTTTGTCGAACTAATTTTCCATTTTTAGTACTTATTTGGACACAAACCTAGCATAATTATAATGGCTAAGAAAATGTTTTAAAAATAGAAATTTATGTAACGTTGCATAAAGGCTACATAAAACTTTATGTATTGTATAACTATGCAGCCGTTTAGAGCTGTTTAGTGAAATCTAATAAATAAGACTGTAGAAGTTTAAGAGAAAACTTTTCGTGTTTAGTTTCTCATCTTGCTTCCTTTTTGTCTATTCCGGACATTGTTGTGGTGTCAGAAATTTGGATTTACAATTATGAAAAAAACAATTATGAGTTACCTGGCTATAAATTTTATATAAATTCAAATGAGAGTTACGCTGCTGTTGGTGTTGGATGCTTTGTTAAAGATGTTTTTGATGTTGTAGATGTTTTGAGTTTGAATTTTCAGAGCGCAGATATTTTAAAAATTAGTTTCAAAATCAATCAAAAAATATTTGTTATTTTGTGTGTTTATAGACTTCATCCCCCTTATTTATAAACTTTGTTTAACTTTATACAACTGTTTAAATTTGGAAAATGTGATCAAAAACCATGTTTATTGTTGTCTTATAGCTGTCAAACTTATACAAAAGAGTAGATTGTCTTTACCGCGAATAATGTGATTATTATTTTTATTAAATAAAGCATATTTCCAACAATTTAAAAAAAGTTATGTAGTGTATAAGTAGACAAAAATCTAATAAATACGACTGCATATGTTTAACTTTGGAGTCTTTTTGGAAGAATTTTCAGTTTTTTTGGAAAGTGAAAAATCGGAAAATCTATTGATTATGGGGGACTTTAACGTAGATATTTTAGACAGCAGTGAACAAATTGGAACTTATTTCGACTTATTAGCTTCTCATGGACTTGTTTCTTTTGTCAAAGAAATAACCAGACCGAGATCTGGGAAATGTCTTGATCATGTTTATGGCCGCTTTGCTCTTTCCTCAGTGAATTCATTTGAAAAATGTGTTTTTGACCTTAGAATCACTGATCATTCAATGACTGGAATTTTAGTGGATGTAGGAATAAATAATATAAGCTTAGATTTGGGCTCTGAGAACTTTGCAACAAAAATTGATTTTGTTAAAAAATTGTTTATCTTTCGAGTTGTGGGAAGAAGCTTTTGCGGAGAGCGATGCTTCAAAAGCATACGAAATTTTTTCAAATACTTTGTGCAGATATATATCTGAAAGCTCTTCCTTAATCTCCTCGAAAAAACCAGAAAAGCGCCTAAAACCATGGATTTCACATACTCTTCTAAAAAAAGTCAAATAGGTATAAAAATAAACTTAGAAAAAAATGTTCAAAACATAATAACAATGTATACCTAAACACGAAATATAAAAAAATATGTGTCGAATTAAAGAAAGAAATACCTATTTGCCGCGACAATTACTTTAAAAACAAATTCCATCAAGCCAAAGGTAACGTTAAAGATGAATGGAAAATCGTCAACAGTATTCTCAACAAGACATCAAGTAGAAATTCTCCGTCCGCCATATATGTTAATGAATGTATTGTCTCTGATAAGATTGGAATTGCCAACGCTTTTAATGATTACTTTTCAACGATTGCAAATGATTTACAGGTGTCTTCGAGCCATCATATAAATAGACCTAGTTGTTCTCTTTGTAATCCAGGTGAACCCTCTCAAAGGCAAAGTTTTGTGTTTGAACCTATAACTGGCCTTGAAGTTTTAAAAATTATAGGCACCTTGAAAAAATCCAACTCCTCTGGTATCGATTGTATATCTAATCTCTGTTTGAAAAATGTGGCTTGTTTTTTAACTGATGTCTTGGCACACATTTTCAATAAAAGTATTTTTGGTGGTGTATTCCCGGATGCCCTTAAATGTGCTAATGTTCTGCCTCTTTTCAAAAAAGGTATTAAAAGTGATTTATCTAATTATAGGCCAATTTCCCTTTTACCATCCTTTAGCAAGGTATTTGAAAAGGCTGTAAAAAATAGAGTGGTAGGTTTTTTAAACAAGACAAAGTTTTTCAGTGTTTTTCAGTATGGCTTTCAAAGTGATAAATCTACTGAGGATGCTTTGTTGCGATTTTGCTCTCAAATATTTGGAAATCTTGACAAAAAAAAGTATACTGCGGCTTTATTTATTGATATTTCAAAAGCCTTTGATATGGTGGATCACAAAATATTGCTTAGTAAAATTGAAAATGGAGGTTTCCGAGGTTTTATTTATGAATGGTTTGAATCATATTTAATAAACAGAAAACAAAGAGTGAAATTAGAAGAGATTAGGAGTGATATGAGGTCTTTTAATTTGGGAGTTCCACAGGGATCTGTTTTGGGACCAATTCTCTTTCTGATTTATATAAACTCATTGTTTAGGCTGCCTTTCAAAGGTACATTGACAGCTTTTGCTGATGATGTGGGTTTTAGCTTTAGAGCGAATAGCTGCCTTGATCTTTCATCAGATATGAACTGGGACTTAAGCTTGTTAAGAAACTGGTTCGCTGAGCACAAACTGGTTATCAGCCCTAAAACTAAGGCTATGTTTTTTAATCTATCTGAAAATAATAATGTCGATGCTGATCTCTTTTTTCATGCTTCAGAATGCGAAATATTTAAACTTCCGAACTGTTCTTGCATCTTGAGTTCTACTTCTTGCACTTTTTCTAGTTCGTCTAGCTGCAGTAAAAGTTGCTTTCGGTTGGAGAATGTTAACGAATTCAAATATTTGGGACTCATAATTGATTCCAAAATTAGCTTCTTTAGGCACACAGAAAATCTGAAACAATACTTTCGTGGTACTCTAAGATATTTTTATTATTATTATTATTACAAATTCTTTATTTGATCAAAACTCGAAATACATTTGAAAAATTATATAAGAACATTAGCATGGCAAAAAATATATTTGCCGTCTGCCTGAAAATTGACATTTATCGAGAATAAAAAAAAGAAAGTTTAAGATTAGATATACTAAATTTATAAATAGATCATGTAGACAATTGAATAAAAAGATTGAATTTAAATAAGCATAATATCCAAGTTTATAATATACATTTCCTTGTTACATCTTAAATAAAGATACATAAATATACATATATTGAAAAATTTAAATTTACTCTAAAAAACTGTTTCGGTAATCTAAGGCATGATCAATAAAATTGTAAAGGTCCTTCCAACCCCACTCTCCGTTTAAAATTTGTTTCGCTTCCTGGTAATTGAGAAAGCTTTTGGAAAAAATAGACAAACGGCTAAGAAGTGGTTGACATCTTCGATTTCATTTCGATTGCAGAGGTTACACCTGGGATTATCATTTCTGTGAGGCTTGTAATTAAGATTTAGCATTTCAGTTCTTGCTTTAAACAAAGTACCTTTTTTGATTTGCAGAGAGATTACTATTAAAATAATTGTTTACAAACAAAGTGTGATTAAGTTGCTTATAGACCAATCTGCTTGGAGAGGTTCGAGCCCTATTCAAGAAATTGAGATACAATGAATCATCAACCAATGCAATATATTCATAAAACCTACCTTTCCAATAAGCAAGAGTAGTTGTACTAAGGTTTAGATTAAATCCGTGTGCATTTGCTATTTCATACCATTCTTTAAACGGCGATAAATTCCTTCGGAATGCGAAATCCATCATTTGTTTATGAAGATTTTCATTTGACCTTTGCATTACTTTTACTATATAATCGGCATTAAATTTAAGATTTTTTAGAAAAATCGGAGGGATACCTGATTCCACATGTATAGCGTAAGTTGGTGTATAATTTGGAAGTTTGAAAATTCGTTTAAAAAAGAAGCGTTGCACTACCTCAAATTCATCGAGATCTTGGTAACCAAAAACTTGACTGGCATAGCATAAGCATGAGTTTATAGTAGCTTCAAAAACTCAAATTTTGCTGAGATGCTTATGTACTTATTACAGAAGATTTTGTTCCATATAAGGTTTATTGCAGTTTTTGCCGATAAGCATTTTTCCTTAACATGGGGCCGGAAATCTAGATTGCTACAAAATAGAACACCTAAATACTTAAATTGGTTAACCACCTCTATAGGTTCACGATCCAATGACCATGCTTCTAGCGGGTTTCTCCTTCGACGGATATTTTTATTATCTAAGGAAAGTTTGCTCCTTTCAACTACTTATGAAAATTTATTATGGTATCTTTCACTCAAAATTGCAACATGGGATTTTATGTTGGGGAGGTACTTATTATATTAAAATTAAACTTCTTTTGGTCATGCAGAAGTTTGTTCTGAAAAAAATTTGTCGTTAGCCCCGAATGTACCCTAGTTTTTCACTTTTTAAGAATTTGAAAGTTCTTCCAATCCGACATTTGTACTGTTATAAGGTTCTTAATCAGATTTGTATCCGATTTGTACGATTTTTTCAGTTTTCATATGATTTTAACCCTTCCGACTGTAAAATCGGACAGATTTACGAAAAAAATCTTAGGTGCGTTGAAAATTCAAAATACATGCGATGCTATGCAGTGAACTGTCAAAATATTTGAGACGAGTAGTGCTTTGTGCTTTTTTTTCTTTCCGATTCCTTCCGATAGAAAATCAAAAGTGAAATACTATCCGAAAAATATAAAAACCAAAAAAATTGGAATAATAAACAAATAAATTGTTCAAAAACACACATAGCTCAGGGAAATTAGTCAAAATATGGGCATGAAATCGCATTTTTCGCGGGACAAAATTTTTTTCATGAAATGTGTTCGGGTGGTTGTCCTTATCATAAAAGTCAATTTGTTGGGATAATTGGAGGTTGGGAACAGCCGCCATCTTGGAAAAGAGATTGGTATCGTTTTTATTGAATAGCTCCATTGTTATTCATTTAAACAAAAAATAACAAAGGTAAGACTTATTAACAATAAAATTATCTAAGAAATGATATACAAAACAATTCCGTGAGTTGATTAAATAAAATTTTATAGTTGGTCAAAGTGCGGGTTTGTATCGCAAGGTTGGGACAAAATGACATTTTTTCATATATCTGACGAACTTTTGATTTGTTTGGATAATTCTTCAAGAATGAATTGTAGAACTTATAATTACCTTTAAAATGAGCCCACAATCGTTATTGTCACCATCGTATTGTAGAAGTAATCTAACTCCGAAACTCTCCATGTACTAGTCAAAAGTAAGAAAAAAGCTGTTTTTTTGCTAGTAGGCCGAGAAAATTTTGGGAGTAGAGGTTTAACCAAAATATAAGTACGCAGTTTTGCAGCCATACGCGTGTTAATGTCGATTTGAAAGGTCTGACAACTCTAATTTTGTGCTATATACGGTTTTTGGGGGGTTAAATAACGTAAGTTTTCCAGTTAATGTGAATGGGCTAAATTTATACTATTTGAAATTATAAATATACAAGCTGATGCTCTATTATTTTTCCTAAATCTGAATACCCCAATCTTGAGGATGTGACCAATAGAACTATATATAAGCCATTTATACGATTATGTTTAAGAAGTTTTTTTTGTTTAGATTTTTGTTTGTTTATTTGAATTGAAAAGCCTGATATGGTTAGTTAAAAAAGCTTATATCGTGAGTTGTATTAACCCCATAGCCGAGATTGAGGTGTTCAGATTTAGGAAAAATAATAGAGCATCAGCTTGTATATTTATAATTTCAAATAGTATAAATTTAGCCCATTCACATTAACTGGAAAACTTACGTTATTTAACCCCCCAAAAACCGTATATAGCACAAAATTAGAGTTGTCAGACCTTTCAAATCGACATTAACACGCGTATGGCTGCAAAACTGCGTACTTATATTTTGGTTAAACCTCTACTCCCAAAATTTTCTCGGCCTACTAGCAAAAAAACAGCTTTTTTCTTACTTTTGACTAGTACATGGAGAGTTTCGGAGTTAGATTACTTCTACAATACGATGGTGACAATAACGATTGTGGGCTCATTTTAAAGGTAATTATAAGTTCTACAATTCATTCTTGAAGAATTATCCAAACAAATCAAAAGTTCGTCAGATATATGAAAAAATGTCATTTTGTCCCAACCTTGCGATACAAACCCGCACTTTGACCAACTATAAAATTTTATTTAATCAACTCACGGAATTGTTTTGTATATCATTTCTTAGATAATTTTATTGTTAATAAGTCTTACCTTTGTTATTTTTTGTTTAAATGAATAACAATGGAGCTATTCAATAAAAACGATACCAATCTCTTTTCCAAGATGGCGGCTGTTCCCAACCTCCAATTATCCCAACAAATTGACTTTTATGATAAGAACAACCACCCGAACACATTTCATGAAAAAAATTTTGTCCCGCGAAAAATGCGATTTAAATTACTAATTTCCCTGGGCTAACAAATGAGTGCACAAAACAGTAATGAGCAAGTAATTTCTATTTTTGTATGTTTTTGTGTTTCTAGTGTTTTGTTAAATGTTATTTTCACGATAAAAAAAATATTTTTGCAAACTGATAGATGTCAAGTGAGTGCGTTGTTTGACGTCAATTTTTCTCCTCAAATTCGGGTACCGTGAATACAAAAATCTTCCGATCGGAACTTTTCTCCGATCGGATATTTTTCCGATCGGCTACCATCATAGGGCTGAATGAATTTTTTAGAAGATCAGGCAGTCGTAATTTCAGAATCATATCAAATTATAATATGCGTGTGAATTTTTTGAATCAAGTAACTATACCGTCTTTCCGTACAACTGCATTTCTTAGATTTTTGATGTGGTTCCATGTCGTATTTTAAACAGGCTTCCACACTATATCAGAGTTCTAACGTCTTATTTGTTATTTTTAAAATATATAAAAAAATGGCTTCTTGGCTTTGATATGGGAAGTATCGAATCAATGATGATTACTTAATGCTTAAATATTGTTTTTTGATCAACAACTTTTACTTAATAGTTAATTTTTCCTACTGTTTGATGAAATAGTATAAACTTATTTTTATAGTATAAACTTATATATATTTTTTTTTCTCTTCGCAAGTAGTAATGTGTAGTTTATAGCAATAAAAGTATAAATTTCAAAATTTAAAGGTCACCCCACTCATTCCACTTTATTATGAAAATTTATTTGCCTAGTAGTGACAATAACTCTATTTTTATTGTATAAAAAATATCATTGTCATTCTTTTTTCTTTATATTTTATGATAAGTAAACTTAAATTGTATTTGGATTTTAAGAAATAAAAAAATTCAATCAACCAATCAATTAACCAATCAAAAAAACACCCTTTCACCCAAAATATTTTTAAAAACTTTATGAATCCTTTGTCCCTGTTTTATCTTAAACCTTCATCCCAAATTTCGTCAGTGTAGCATGTTTTTCACATGGGTTTCGGTTATATTTTACCTGTTGAGGTCAAAAAACAAGCACCCTGGTTTTTGTAATCAAGAGAAAATTTGAAAAATAAATGCATTTAATATTAAGAAAAAGTTGTAAAAACGACATGTTAAAACTTTTTCAATGATTTTTTTTCAAAAATCTGAGTTTAATTAGCATTTTTTCAAAAACCCTTCATTTAATATTATGTCAGGATAAATGAATGCAATAAATTATTTTATGTGTTGATTTAATTGAACACAACAATGTTGTTTAAAATTCAATATCAGAATAATATATTATATATTTATATATTTTTTAATATTTTTTTAATACTTGATATCCCTCGATATCTTCAATTAGGTAACGATCACTATCTAATTTCTTCTGAACTATATATGGCCCGCGGTATTTAGGTATTAATTTTTTATTAGTTCTAACGGATATGTCAATATTTTTAATTACTACAAAATCACCAATCTCAAATTGTGTGGACGGGAAATAATGCTCTTTAAAATAGTTTTAATTATACAACTGAGACCTATTGATACTAGATCTACCCTTTCTGGATTTGAGTATCTATCATCATCATCCACGACCCGTCTACGTTGTTCAACACCAAATAACAACCTGCTTGGCGAAATTTTGGTACTAGTATGGTTTGTATTAGGTATTTAAAGCGTACTCTACATTTGTAAGTTTTTGTCGCCAGTCATTTTGAACTGGAGACTCTGTTAATTTCGCTAACATAGCTTTCATATCTGCTCACACGTTCCACTTGACCATTCGATTGTGGTCATAAAACTGAAACTTTAATATGGTCGATATTGTGTTTTTTAACAAAACTATTAAATTCCTCAGAAGTAAAGCTTGTACCTCGATCACTTATTATCGAGAGCATTCATTGCTTCTCTTGATCCAGAGGTATTTACCGAATAGAGCTTAACAAGTTTTGTAAACGCATCTATGACTACAAACACATATTTTCTTCTTGAGTTATTCGACGGTAGTGGACCAAAATGGTCTATATGAATTGTATCAAATGGTTCAGGTCGCTTTGGTATATTATATAAATTTCGTTCATTACTTCTGTGGGGTGCCGAATTGTATATGCATTTTATACAGTTTTTAATGAATTTATTCAACTTTTCTTTAACGTTTGGAATATAGTAATTTTTCAGTAGCTGATTCGCACATTTGTCAATACCTAAGTGTCTACATTTTTCGTGAATGGATCGCATAATATTGTCTTTAAGTTCTTTTGGTACATAAAGCGAGTTCAAAGCTTATTAGTTGGGACTCTCCTTTAGTTGTCTTTTTGGAAAAGAAGGCAACAGGATGGAATTTTTTATCATCTTGTTTTTGCATTAGAGCAGCACCAAAACCATGTGAACTAGCATCGCAATGCAATTCTGTTTCCCGCATAGGATCATAAATTGCAAGTATTGGAGATGATACTAGTTTATTTTTTAAGAATTCAAAAGCTTTAGTACATTCTTGATTCCATTTAAATTTTACATCTTTTTTTAATAAGTCTGTCAAAGACTTAGATATAAGTGAAAAACCAGGGACAAAACGTCGAAAATAAGAAAACAGACCATTACATCTTTGCAGTTCTTTTGTATTTTTAGGTACTGGATAAGTTTCTATTGCTGCTAGATGATTTTTATTAGGATGAATTCCATTTCTATTAATGTTATACCCAAGATGTTCATTTTCGTTGAAGGCGAACCTGCACTTTTTCATATTTAATTGTAAGCCAGCCTCTCTTAATAATTTTAATACTTCAGTGAGAATTTCAATGTGCTTTTTCATATAATTCGTTGTTATAGAAATATCACCAAGATAAACAGCAATTAGAACTTTATCTATTAGTGGTTTTAATGATAAATAAATATAGCGTTGAAACATAGCAGGTGAATTTTTGAGACCGAAGGCATAGACACATATTCGTACTGTCCAAATGGAGTAACAAAAGCTGTGTATTTAATGGATTCTTCGGAAATTTTTATGTGATGGAACCCATCCAGGGTCGTGAAAATGCTCTTGTTTGCAAAATACTCTAAACAATCATCAATTATTGGCAGAGGAAAATTGGAAAATTATATCTTGCCGTGTGTTTGTTCAAGGCCCGGTAATCAACGCACAAACCAATGTATCTAAATCAACAAAATAAGCCTTTCGATTGATCAACAATTTCATAACCTTCGTCAGTTGGAACTTTGCTATTTTTCATTTAAAAATTTAATTTTGGTTTACTTAAAATGTTATATAATTGGGTTTTCCTGTTACAAACTTTTTGATTTGGATTTTTTAGCAATTGAAAAGTTACAAGTGCACTCAGAGTATTTTTTGATAACACGATTAATTTATTTTTCTCTTCATTTTCTTTTAATTTTAGTAACAAATCATAATGGTAAATTCTTTTACAACGACATAAGAAAATATTAAATTTAATCAAGGCATCTCGTCCAATCAACAAAGGTATAACAGATTCGTTATCTGGAATGATATGAAATTCATGAGTTACAATTTGCCGACGAAATTTAACTTTACAATTTACTTTGCCAAACGAACTTAAATATTTGTTTCCCATTCCTCGGAACAGGGTTTATAAAACTAATTCCAGTATCCAGTATCAGTATCCAGTATCAAAAAGAGAAAAACAAGAAATATCCTTTGTGCACTTATTTCTTATATCAATGAAAGCAACATTTACCATTTGATAGGCTTTTATTTTTTCTACACAATCATCCTCTCTGTTGCAAGTTTCTTGATCATAATAATCTTGGTTTTGTTTTCTTTCTTCTATACCAGTTGTTATATTCCTCTTCTTCGGGCAGTTCTGATGAAAATGTCCCAATTCGTGACAGAAAAAACATGAATTTGTTGGACGTTTTGGGTTGGGAAACTGTAATGTCCATATTGTGAGCAATTAAAACAAAGTATCTTTTCCATATTTGAACTTGTGAATTTGTTTGCATCCCCCTTTTTGATGAAAGGAGCAAGTGGTTTACTTGATTACTTGAAGCTACACATCTTTTTTCATATCGATCTAGTAGAAGCTTGAATTGACTTAACAATGTTGCACCCATTAATATTGCAACATTGTTACTGTTATCGTTCAATCCATCAATAATACACTCTATTAGGTCTGCTTCTGGTATATTAGCGTGTGAAGCAATTCTTGCATTACAATTACATACCTACCATTTAACAGATTCAGTTGATTTCAATTTTCGTGATTTCAACTGTTGAAAAACTTCATTGATTGAGTATAAGCGACCAAATTCTTTTAACAAAACATTTTTAAGTTCGTTATATGTATGCACTGTTGTTGTTCGTATGAATAGTTTTGCTGTTCCACTTAGTAATCGACACGTTCGTACACTTACAAATTCAAACCATTTCTTGATGTCATAAGTATCATCACCATTAAAAGGGCTTACCATAGCTTCAAAAGCCATAAAATCAAACCTCTTGTTTTCTACAATTTCTTAGTTCGTCCTTTAATTTTTTTAATTCTTTCCGTTTACGGAGCAATAGTAATTCCTTATCCACACGCTGCATTTCTTCGTCGAGTTATTTGACATTTTCTCGTCTTTGTAAATCTTCATGCTGTTCTTCATCTGGACATAAGCCATCATCGAGGTTATCTTCGTCATTATTTCCTCTATGGGCCAATGAAAGATCATATATTGATCTTAATTCTGCCACAGTTGCATTTCCTTCAAATACAATATTGGCTTCGGTTAAAGCTTGAATTAAATCTCTTCTTTGAATAAAGGGCATTATTTTTGTCTCTTAAATTCGTATCCCACTTCTGAGATTATAATGTCAGGATACATGAATGCAATAAAATATTTTATGTGTTGATTTAATTGAACACAACAATTTTGTTTGAAATTCAATATCAGAATAAATATATTTTTTAACATTTTATAAACATTATTTCCAAAAACTATTTCTATTTAAGTTTGCTAAAGTATTTTCTCAATATATGATACAGTAAATAACTAATCAAATATATATACATACTGGCTATGACTATTACAATATATATAATTTTGATTTAACAAATTGAATAAGCTTCTGGCTTTTAAAAATGTATATTTAAATATTGTAGGTGTTGCCGTTGTGTTCAAATATTTGTTTTGTGTTTGAAGTATGATTATGAGAAAATTGAATTTATCGCCTAAACGATGCACATAGGGAGTATTCAACTCCAAAACCCGCTCATATAACTTTTTTGCAAAATGTGGAGTTGTTTTTGTTTGGCTATTCTTATATACCCACGGAATAATGTCCCATAATTTTTGTTTGTTTTTATGCATGCACTTAGCCACAGCATCAGTTGAAAGTCATTGATTGTGTGAAAAATTACATCGGCAATAATTAATTTTTTTTTGTTTCTATTGTTTAACATAAAATTTTTGTTTTGGAAGTTTCAGTTGCAGGTGTGTACTTTATTTAAAAAATATATTTGTTTTACTTGAAGCTTTATGGCGTTTTTAATTGGCAATCCGGAATTGTTCTTCTATTTGGAATCCCAATTGAACAGTTTTTTTTTATTCCGAAGAATCTGAAGCTTGGTGTGAATGTATTGGTTGAGTTTAACATGTGTCACATATATGTGTATTCGCGCCAAATTTCATTTGTTTTTGTCCTGCAAACATTTTGAACTGCCGACATTTAAATCTATGAATGTGTGTGTGATTCTGCTTCTGATTCTGTTTTTAAAACCAGAAGAGAAATTCTCTTTTTTTCAGAATCGGAACTGTCAGTTTTGTCCAATTGAACGCATTCAGATTGCTTTTTTCTGCTTCCAGATTACCAATTAAAAACGCCATTAATTTATTGGTAAAAGTAAAAAGACAGTTATTTTTTTAATTTCTGCTTTTTCAATGGACCTTTTGTTATATCATTCGGTGTTATTCGGTAACATTTTTGGTATCATATGAGGGTGGTTTGAAAAGTTCTCGGCCTAACATAGATGGCGTTGTTTAAACAAATTAATTTTAATTACCCAAATAGCCTAATATATGTATATTATGATTGCATGTTAAGTTTCATTAAAATTGGTCACGAATTTTTATCAGTGCAATTTTTTGTTTGAACTTATCTTTTGCTAATAACGAAAATTGAAAAAAAAAATTAAATTGAAGCCGTTATTAAAATTTGGCCAAAAAGAATATGATGCCAAATAAAATTAAAGAAGACTTCTATTAGACATTGGGGGAATCTGCACCTTCATATTCCTCGGTTAAAAAGTTGGTAGCCTTGTTTAAACATGGCGGACAGAGCGTCGAAGATGATCCCAGAAGCGGAAGCCAACAACATCCACCTCTTCAGAAAACGTCGATAAAGTCCATAAAATTGTTTTAGACGACCGAAGGTTAAAATTGCGAAAAATAAGCAAGAGCATAGGGATCTCTTCTGAACGGGTTTACCACATTATGACCGAACAAATGGGGTAGAAAAAACGTTCCGCAAGGTGGCTGCCGCGTTTGCTTAAAAAAGTACAAATATTCAATCGAGTTGAAATTTCTAGAGAGAATCTGAATTCCATGAACTTCGATTTGGAGTACTGAACCACCCCCTTATTCAGCTGATTTGACACTAGCAGACAACTACCTCTTTCGGCACACGGGTGCGAATTTGTCAGGACAAAAATGAAAAGTGGTCACAGAAAAGTGTCTTTATAAAAATACATCTTTTTGGAATTGTGAATACAGTATTCGAATTCCTCGGAAAATTCTACATCAATATATGTATGATTCTCCATAAAATAGTGAGACAGAAAAAAGTTCTAGCGCCATGAAAAAGTATAAACCAAATTCGCAAAAAAGAGGTGTGCCTACATAGCTAGTCTAAGAGATGGTTGCAAGTTTTCGGAATGACTCGGGAAATGGAATTTTTTTTCATGAAATTGTTGGATACTGGTGGGATAAGCAAATGCCAAATTCGCAGAAAGCAGACTGGGTTCAATAAGCGTGGGTGGGAAAAAAAAACTTTCTCGGAAATGGGTGCAAAGTGGTGGAGGTGGTTGAAGAAGGTCTTAAAGTGACAATTCCAAAATGGCAGAAAGCTAAGTGGATGGAAAAGGGGTGGCAGAAGGGCGCAAAGTGGTAATTTTTTTTTTGAAATTTACTGACTCGGAAATGGTTGCCATTTTGCAAGTGTGTTCCTGATGGTATGTAGTTTCTAAATTCAAAATGGCAGAAAGCAGACTGGATGGGTTCTATTTTTTCTCAATTTTTTACTTCGGAGAGTGCCAAAAAAAACTTTTATTTTAAAAAATATTTAAAAACAACGACAACACCTAAAATCTTATATTATAACTTTTTTTAAAGCCAAAACACTATTATTTAATAATCTTTTTAAATAATGTTGTTTTTGTGAAAAGTTTTTGAAACAAAAATTTTTAAACTCAAAATTTTAACTTTTTTAAAATTTTTTTTTGTAACTTTATTTTTTTTTTTTTTAATTTTACATGATCAAGCTTTGCTTTTTGTATTTTTATTTAATTATCTAGCTAATTCTCAATGAAGTGTTGAAAACCAGATGCTAAAATGTCGTATAGTTTTTGAAATAATTAATTTTTAAACTCAACATTTTTAACTTTTTAAACATTTTTTTTTCTTATTTTAATTTTATTTTTAATTTTACGATATCAAGCACTGCTTAAACCAACTACTGAAAACTAGATGCTAAAATAACATACAGTTTTTGAAAAAAAAATAATTTTTAAACTCAAAATTTTTATTAAATTTTTTTTTTTTTACTTTATTTTTTTTTCTAATTTTACGATATCAAGTATCGCTCTTGGTAATTAAACTCAATTTGGTAAAAAAAAAATTCCTACATTAGTAAACTATAGTTAATAGTACATGTTCTCGTAAAATGTAAAAAAATCAAAAAAACTTTAATTCGAAATTTTTTTTTATCATTGTTTACCATCTTGGCCTATTTATTAAAATTTACAATTTAATTACTCAAAAACTGTAAGATTTCATGTAACATTGATAAATCTTACGATTTTTGAGTAATTAAAGTAAGATTTATCAATGTTTAGTACTTCCATTTTATGAGAACATGTGCATTCTATAATATACTAATGTAAATTTTTTTTACACCATCAGAAAGTAGACATTTTAACGAACGAAATGCCCACCTACTTTTTGAAAAAAGCTGGTATTTTAACACGTAAATTTTCGTTTGAAAATTAGGGTGCTTTTTTTGACATTAAGTCAAAATAGGATGAAAAAATAATATTTGAAATCAAATAAGTTACAGTGTATTTGTGACATAATAAGGTAAGAAATTTTTTTTTTTGAAAAGGATAAAAATAAAAACCAAAAACTCGGTTATTTGAATTTTTTACATAAATTTTGAGGTTACGTGAAAAAATAGTCGATACAAAAGTATCTGCAGTAGACATTTTAGCATCTGGTTTTCAGTAATTGATTTAAAATTGATTACAAAATTGATTTTTATTACCAAAAGCGATACTTGGTATCGTAAAATTAAAAATAAAATAGAAAAAAAATTACAAAAAAAACAAAAAAATTTGAATTTAAAAATTGATTATTTCAAAAACTTTACGACATTTTAGCATCTGCTTTTCAGAAATTGATTTAGAATTGATTACGAAATTGATTTTAATTACCAAAAGCAGTGCTTGATATCGTAAAATTAAAAATAAAATTAAAATAAGAAAAAAGTTTTTTTTGACACTCTCCGAAGTAAAAAATTGAGAAAAAATAGAACCCATCCAGTCTGCTTTCTGCCATTTTGAATTTAGAAACTACATACCATCAGGAACACACTTGCAAAATGGCAACCATTTCCGAGTCAGTAAATTTCAAAAAAAAATTTACCACTTTGCGCCCTTCTGCCACCCCTTTTCCATCCACTTAGCTTTCTGCCATTTTGGAATTGTCACTTTAAGACCTTCTTCAACCACCTCCACCACTTTGCACCCATTTCCGAGAAAGTTTTTTTTTCCCACCCACGCTTATTGAATCCAGTCTGCTTTCTGCCAATTTGGCATTTGCTTATCCCACCAGTATCCAACAATTTCATGAAAAAAAATTCCATTTCCCGAGTCATTCCGAAAACTTGCAATCATCTCTCCGTCTAACAGAGGGTTAAGCAAAATTTTTGAAATTTTTTTTTGTTCACAAAAATCTTCAATTAAATTTAATCGCGTTTTTGGGTTCGTGTGTTGGGGGTTTAGGCGCAGATAAAACGTCTGTCATTTTTGCAATCAGGGAGTCAAGGACAACAGGATGAGACTAATTTTAAGTGGTTACCCCAAGCCCTTGCGTTCGCGTAAAAGATCGCGTTTTTGGGTTCGTCTGTCGGATGTTTGGGCGCGGTTAAAACGTCTTTCATGGGTATTTTTGCAATTAGGGAGTCAAGGGCTACAGGATCAATTGTTTTTAGGTGGTACATAGCCGTAGCTAGGATTTCGTTTGGGGGGGGGGGGGGGTTAGCTCAGACCAAACAAAATTTTGTTTTTAGAAATCACAATACTTTGTATCAACTATATGTAACTGCAGTCGATTCTAAGTCCCGCTAAATCAAATAGTCATTTGAACTGTTTAGAAGCGAAAAATGTGCCAATATCCTTTTTAAGTATTTTTTAGGAGAGGAATTCGTAGTTAAAAGTTTAAAAAAGCCCTGCTTACGGTAAACGAATTTAAAAATGGCCGAATATTCAGCGGTATTCCACCATTCTAAGGCTTTATAAAAAAAATTATTTCGTACAATTTAATATACAGGGTGTCCCAAAAGTTAACGTCGAAACGAAAACGGTAGATAGGGTAGGTAGTGACAGTTATCAGAAAAATAAAAAAAAATCGCAGCCATATATTTTGGGAGTTATGGGCATTTGAAAAAAAGTCGAAAAAATGGTCACCCTGTGACGGTTTTTCATGTGCCGTGACTACAAATCTTAATTTTTCTCATTTTTTTCTTTTGTTACGGAACCTTGAATAACCCTGCTATCAAATGCATTCAAAAATTTTAACTCAGCTGTATCAGTTTTAAAGAAAATATTACTTTTTACCCAACTTAGTACTAAAAATTTTTACATGACTAATTCAATGAGCCGTAGTGTAAAAAAAATGCACTACAATGTTTCGGCAAGTTGCCTTAAAAGTTGGTGTGTTCAATTCTCTTTTCAAAATGGTGTAACATTGTTGGGAATATTCCATAAATAACCGAGATACATTTTTTTTCTTAAGAAATCCATGTTATTCAAGTTTTGTGCCCTTTCAGAACCTTTCAGAATATTTTTTCGATTTTCGCACCATATAAAAATGCTATTTATATAAAACCGAGTATTGCAGCGACACCCTATTATTTTTTTATTAAAGGGGATCAAAAAACAAGAATATTGAGAAGAACAAAATGTCCCGTTAGTTTCTCTTATAATTTTTAGAAATAAAAACAAGTTTTTCTTCCATTGCAAAAGTATAATCGCATTTATTTTATTTTGAGTATGGCCAACAAGGTTTTTGTTACAGAAACCAAGATATACTTTTCTAAAGGTTTTTTATGTGCTGAGCTCGAATCCGAACTCAGAAAAATTCTATCACATCGCGTTTTTGAGATATTCCCGTTAGAAAATCGAAAATCCCGCTTTTTACCAGTTTTCGAGGTTATTTCCTAGCGTTGGTAGGTACTACAGTCTCTGAATAAATCGATACATTTATTTTCGCTTACATACTGGATTTAAGGTTAACATAGAACAAAAGTGGGTAATAAGCAACTGAAGATATCTCGGACAGTGGAAAAGATGTCTTAAAGATTTAAATAGATTTAAGGGTAATATTTCAAAAACGAGATGTGATCGAATAAGTCCGTCTTTGGATTCGAGTTCGGCCACCGAAACCCTTTGAAAAAGCATAGTTTAGTCCCGGCACCAAAAACCCTGCATAAGTACTTGTGGTATTTAAAGGGTTCTTAAAAGAGCAGTTTAAGGTGTTAACGTAGTGCTTAAGGAAATGGTCAAAGAGATAAAAACTCTTTGTAATGGACCAAACATTTTGTTTTCCTTTATACAAACTTCATCGACAGCTTCTGCAACGATGCAAAATTGGTAGTGATTTTAAGGGAGATTTTCATATAGGTAATCAAATCACTAAAATACAAAAACAAATCATTTAGTGCTGCATATATTAGACTTGTATATGTTTATAATATAGGTATCTTTTGATTTTCTGAAAAAAATTTCGGGGGGGGGGGGTTAAACACCCGACCCCCCCCCCCCTAAATACGGCTATGAGGTGGTACCCTTATCCCTAAAAACGCACATTTTTACGCGTTTTTAGAGATTAGGGTAACCACCTAAAAACAATTGGATCCTGAAGCCCTTGACTCCCTGATTGCCCTTGACTCCCTGATTGCAAAAATACCCATGAAAGACGTTTTAACAGCGCCCAAAAACCCGACGGACGAACCCAAAAACGCGATCTTTTACGCGAACGCAAGGGCTTGGGGTAACCACTTGAAATTAGTCTCATTCTGTTGGTCTTGGCTCTCTGATTTCAAAAATACCCATGACAGACGTTTGACCTGCGCCCAAACACCCAACAGACGAGTTCTAAATGGCGATCTTTTTCGCGAAATAAAAAAGCAAGGACTTAAGGTAACCACTTGAAATTAGTTTCATCCTGTTGTCCTTGACTCCCTGATTGCAAAAATACCCATGACAGACGTTTTATCTGCGCCTAAGCACCCGACAGACGAACCCAAAAACGCGATAAAATTTAATTGAAGATTTTTGTGAACAAAAAAAAAATTTCAAAAATTTTGCTTAACCCTCTGTAGGCACACCTCTTTTTTCCGAATTTGGTTTATACTTTTTTATGGCGCTAGAACTTTTTTCTGTCTCACTATTTTATGGAGAATCATACATGAAATTAATGTAGAATTTTCCGAGGAATTCGAATACTGTATTCACAATTCCAAAAAGATGTATTTTCACCCTTTTCTGTGATCACTTTTCATTTTTGTCCTGCCAAATTCACACCCGTGTGCCGACTGAGGTTTAAATTTCATACATTTACTAATACCAAAAGATTGGCTATACTCTGTCCGATAAAAATTGACAGTACAGGGAAGATAGGACATTTGCATCTCACTCTGCTTCACGCCTTCTGGATATGTCTATCTCATCAAAAAGCTTACACAGCGATGCCGTACTATCCAGAAAAAATGTTTCGAAAAGGTACCAGCGCTACCATCATGGCGGTAAAATTTCACAAAAAACTAATTTTTCTTTTTACACCACAATAACAAACAAAAATTCACTCATTTAAGACACAGCCCAACACCACGCATGTGTAACAAATTTTTCCTGTTAAAATGTTGAAATGCGTGTTAAAATATTGACATTAACTGTTTTCCTACATACACAAAATAAAAAAAAAAAAACAGCCCCAACACCACGTCAACACATATGCTTTTTTTCGTTTTAAAAGCTTGAAAAGAGCATTAATCCTGAAAGCTCTTTCAGAAAAATAATAGAAAAGGGAGTAGTTTATGAAGGAAGTTTAACAATGGTAACTCTTATGTATTGTGAATACTTTTAAAAAACAACTTTGATGATTGAGTTTCATTCTGCCACAGATCGTGTGGCAGATCGGTCACAGGGGGATGTACGTCGCTTGGTAAAGCAATTACAACAACAATGCCATGGCGCGTCTGTGGTTTTCTTGTGTATTTCAGAGGCTTATTTTTCGTTTGGCAACTGTTAGGTCCCACTGATTTTAAAAAAGCTCTCCCATAAGGCCTGTACTGCCAATTTTTATCGGACAGAGTATAGACAATTAAAGTAAAACAACTATATGAGAGTGAGATACACTGAAAAAATAAGTAGTGAATTCTGATATTTTTCAATATCAATAAATATTTGATAGTAAAAATGTCACGGTTATATTTGTTTAATTATTGATAATAAAATATCAATTCGTCAAAAATTTTTTTTTAATTAAAACAATCAATAGTTTTCACAAAACTAGGTTCACATAAAAGACGATAAAAGCTAGACGGGTAAAAACGGGCAGATTTTTTTTGTTTTGTTTTTGCTTTTTGACATCTTCCTCTTTAATACGAGGGCGGTTTGAAAAGTTTTCGGCCTGACCAATAAAACGCAATAAATTTTAAAACTTTTTTTTAATCCCTTTCTGCAAATTCTCTTCTTATGCCAATACACTCATTTCATGTGTTTTCTGGTGCTTCTATCCCCTTTTTATACGCCGATTTCTCCAACTCTTCAAAAAAACAGCACCGACTCAGCAATCATCTCCTCTTTGGTGAAGAATTAGCGTACAGCCATTTTTTTTTTTTTTTAGTTTGGAAAGAGGCAGTTGTCTGCTGGCAACGGCGGATCCAGGGGGGGCACGTGCCCCCCTCAGAACTTGGTTCATACTTAAAGCAAATCAAATTATAAGAGTTGTTAAAATATATGATTAATAACAGAAAGAACTTGAGCGAAACTCTTGTCTATTTCTGGCTGGAAATGTGAATTTTATTGTTTGTTGCATCCATTTTCCATGAAAAGCTCCACCTCACAAATAAATAAACGAATATTTGTTGGGTAAACACGAATTTTTTTTCGATTTAAAAAAAAGTGAATTTTCTAAGTGTTTTTTTTTTAACTTCAAAGTGATTTTGGTGAAAAATTTTGATATGGACATCGACAATCAAGGTATGAATTGTATTAAAAAAAAATTTAATTGTATATGCAACTCTATTTTTTCATACGGAGGGATTGAAGTACACACTTTAAAAATTTGCACTTTTTTCGTTTTTTTTTTTTTTTAACATTAGTGTTGTTAAAATAGCGCAACACGCCACAACATTGCATAGCCTGTATATTATTGAACTGCTGAATATGTAGAACAATCTTGCATTTCAAGAGTTTGCCCAGGTTTGCACCCCCGAAAATAAAAACCCCTTGAAAAAAAAACTCCCCAAAAGCGACCCTTACTTTTTATTTTTATAAATATTCATGCCTATTACCGAAGACGCAGATGCACTGCGGCGGGAGTGAGAGTCACTTTCACAAGATTTCTCATTACTGAAGCCGCCGGTGCGGAAGTGATAGAATGACATTTGGCTATGTAAGTGTCACCAATGACATATGTCGGTAAGCAGTTTAGTGTTTTTTCGTGGATCGATAATACAGTTCATACCGGGGAGTTCACAGATTGAAATTTGATTCGGTTGCGGATCGAGTAGATTCCCGGGGACTGAGTCACTGCGTCTTCTGTAATAGGCATGATTATGTATCCCTTACCTTAAAAAAATATTAAAAAAAAGAAATAGTGTTCCAAATTTCAAAAGAATCGGTGCAGTAGTTTTGAAGTTATGAGGAATGAGGTGAACTGGCTTTGAAAACATTAGTTGTTGGGAGAACGATTTTAAGTTTTGAACTCTGGACTAAAACGTTCGTAAGCGAAATATTAAAATACTTATAACTTGGTCAATTTGGCTCCAGTAGACCTACAATTTGAACACAATATTTTTGAGATATAAAAAAATTTTAATGCAAATACAAAAAAAAAAACTGGGTTTCCCTGGAAAAGAGTATGTTTCACTTTTATTTTACTTAAAACTACCAAGTCATACAATAATGGTATAAATATGTCCATAATATTGCAAAATTTTATACAAAATCAATTAAATAACGAAGACATTTTTTTTTTCTAAATTTCATCTTTAAAACTTAATTTCTCAAAAACTATTTAATAAAACAACTTGAGTCAAAAAATTAAAAAAAAAAAACAAACTATAAAAAAAGTTATAGCACAGGATTCTACGTGCATGTTATGATTTTTAATATTTTTTTTTTCCCGGCTAATCGGGAGGTAAGTGGGTTAGAACTTAAGTGGCTTTTGCTGTACCGAGAAAATGAAATTTTTCCTTCCGAATAACTTTTTTGTCATTTGATGTGGAAAATGTGCCCATATATTTTTGGCCAGGTTTAAGACCAAAAAACCGCACTGGGCGTCGTTAAAATTCGCAGCTTGTCAGTCAGCTTAACTGTTATTGCTGATTTTTTTGCCAATCCGTCCCTTGTGCCCCCCCCCCCCCCCCCAGAAAAAAATCCTGGATCCGCCCTTGTCTGCTGGTGTCAAATCAGCTGAATAAGGGGGTGGTTCAGTACTCCAAATCGAAGTTCATGGAGTTTAGTTTCTCTCTAGAGATTTCAACTCGATTGAATTTTTGTACTTTTTTAAGCAATGGCGGCAGCCACCTTGCGGAACGTTTTTTCTACCCCATTTGTTCGGTCATAATGTGGTAAACCCGTTCAGAAGAGATCCCCATGCTCTTGCTTATTTTTCGCAATTTTAACCTTCGGTCGTCTAAAATAATTTTATGGACTTTATCGACGTTTTCTGAAGAGGTGGATGTTGTTGGCTTCCGCTTCTGGGATCATCTTCGACGCTCTGTCCGCCATGTTTAAACAAGGCTACCAACTTTTTAACCGAGGAATATGAAGGTGCAGATTCCCCCAATGTCTAATAGAAGTCTTCTTTAATTTTATTTGGCATCATATTCTTTTTGGCCAAATTTTAATAACGGCTTCAATTTAATTTTTTTTTTCAATTTTCGTTATTAGCAAAAGATAAGTTCAAACAAAAAATTGCACTGATAAAAATTCGTGACCAATTTTAATGAAACTTAACATGCAATCATAATATACATATATTAGGCTATTTGGGTAATTAAAATTAATTTGTTTAAACAACGCCATCTATGTTAGGCCGAGAACTTTTCAAACCACCCTCATATGATACCAAAAATGTTACCGAATAACACCGAATGATATAACAAAAGGTCCATTGAAAAAGCAGAAATTAAAAAAATAACTGTCTTTTTACTTTTACCAATAAATTAATGGCGTTTTTAATTGGTAATCTGGAAGCAGAAAAAAGCAATCTGAATGCGTTCAATTGGACAAAACTGACAGTTCCGATTCTGAAAAAAAGAGAATTTCTCTTCTGGTTTTAAAAACAGAATCAGAAGCAGAATCACACACACATTCATAGATTTAAATGTCGGCAGTTCAAAATGTTTGCAGGACAAAAACAAATGAAATTTGGCGCGAATACACATATATGTGACACATGTTAAACTCAACCAATACATTCACACCAAGCTTCAGATTCTTCGGAATAAAAAAAAACTGTTCAATTGGGATTCCAAATAGAAGAACAATTCCGGATTGCCAATTAAAAACGCCATAAAGCTTCAAGTAAAACAAATATATTTTTTAAATAAAGTACACACCTGCAACTGAAACTTCCAAAACAAAAATTTTATGTTAAACAATAGAAACAAAAAAAAATTAATTATTGCCGATGTAATTTTTCACACAATCAATGACTTTCAACTGATGCTGTGGCTAAGTGCATGCATAAAAACAAACAAAAATTATGGGACATTATTCCGTGGGTATATAAGAATAGCCAAACAAAAACAACTCCACATTTTGCAAAAAAGTTATATGAGCGGGTTTTGGAGTTGAATACTCCCTATGTGCATCGTTTAGGCGATAAATTCAATTTTCTCATAATCATACTTCAAACACAAAACAAATATTTGAACACAACGGCAACACCTACAATATTTAAATATACATTTTTAAAAGCCAGAAGCTTATTCAATTTGTTAAATCAAAATTATATATATTGTAATAGTCATAGCCAGTATGTATATATATTTGATTAGTTATTTACTGTATCATATATTGAGAAAATACTTTAGCAAACTTAAATAGAAATAGTTTTTGGAAATAATGTTTATAAAATGTTAAAAAATATATTTATTCTGATATTGAATTTCAAACAAAATTGTTGTGTTCAATTAAATCAACACATAAAATATTTTATTGCATTCATGTATCCTGACATTATAATCTCAGAAGTGGGATACGAATTTAAGAGACAAAAATAATGCCCTTTATTCAAAGAAGAGATTTAATTCAAGCTTTAACCGAAGCCAATATTGTATTTGAAGGAAATGCAACTGTGGCAGAATTAAGATCAATATATGATCTTTCATTGGCCCATAGAGGAAACAATGACGAAGATAACCTCGATGATGGCTTATGTCCAGATGAAGAACAGCATGAAGATTTACAAAGACGAGAAAATGTCAAATAACTCGACGAAGAAATGCAGCGTGTGAATAAGGAATTACTATTGCTCCGTAAACGGAAAGAATTAAAAAAAATTAAAGGACGAACTAAGAATTGTAGAAAACAAGAGGTTTGATTTTATGGCTTTTGAAGCTATGGTAAGCCCTTTTAATGGTGATGATACTTATGACATCAAGAAATGGTTTGAAGATATCGAAGACGCTTTTGCTGTGTTCAAATGTAACGATCGTGACAACAACAAACAACAACAGTGCATACATATAACGAACTTAAAAATGTTTTATTAAAAGAATTTGGTCGCTTATACTCAATCAATGAAGTTTTTCAACAGTTGAAATCACGAAAATTGAAATCAACTGAATCTGTTAAAAGGTATGTAATCGTAATGCAAGAATTGCTTCACACGCCAATATACCAGAAGCAGACCTAATAGAGTGTATTATTGATGGATTGAACGATAACAGTAACAATTTTGCAATATTAATGGGTGCAACATTGTTAAGTCAATTCAAGCTTCTACTAGATCGATATGATAAAAAATGTGTAGCTTCAAGTAATCAAGTAAAACCACTTGCTCCTTTCATCAAAAAGGGGGATGCAAACAAATTCTCAAGTTCAAATATGGAAAAGATACTTTGTTTTTATTGCTCACAATATGGACATTAAGGCCCCAGCCCATAGAATCCGTTGCGTCCGTTCCGTCGAAGTTTTTGACTGACAGCTCGATAAAATACACACGTTCTTATGGGAAGCGACCCATAAGCGACGGATCGGACGGAGACGGACGGTTTCGACGGAAGAAGTTGCCCAACTTTCTACTTTTTCATCCGTCGTATGGTTTGATATTGGTTGTCAACAATAGATCTGTTCATTTTTCTGTTTGAGAGTGCACACCGGGGAATTTCAGAACTTAATGAACTGCGCTCTTTTCTTCTCCGATTTTATGAGTTGTGAACTTTCAGTATTCATTAGTGAATTAATTGTAATAAAAGTAACATTTAATGATGTATCTTATAAATTATATCAATTAAATACTCAAAATCTGTTGTAGAGTTCAATTTTACTATGCCAAAGTCATATCTACAAATGATAATCTGTTATTAAAAATTGTTTTTAACTGAAGAGCAAGTACCTACATGAAATCTAGTCGCGCATTTTATTTTATTAAAAAAAAGAACAACGATAATAGTTAAAAATTTCTTGCATCAGAACTTCCTTAGTGCACATTCAGCGATAAAATATCGAACACACCTCGGAATTTGAAGTGAGCTGTCAAAAAGCAATCCGTCGTACGACGCACAGTACACATAAAAAGGTAATATATTCCGAACTGACATTGGTCGCCAGATTGTCAAAACATGACACTTTGGCGACCAATGTCAGCTACCGAATTCTTAATTGTTTAAAATACCGACGAAAAATGCACAAAAACCGATAAACCACGCACACCACTAGTTTTTAAACAATTATTTACCATTTTCCGCGATGAAACACGAAGAAAATTTGTTATTTTTCAATTTATAATATTTTTAAATGACATTTTATAAATTAGAAAAAAAACAAATTTCCTGTTTACTGCGATTGAAATATAAAAATTAAAGGCCGACCTGACAGTTTGGTGCCCATTTTTGACAAACAAATTTTGACAACGTTCGGAATATATTACCTTATTATGTGTACTGTGGTACGACGTATTCTATGGGTCACCCCTTTCTGTCCCAAACTTCAACTTCAACGGATGGATTGACGGAACGGACGCAACGGATTCTATGGGCTGGGACCTTTACAATAGTCAGTGTCCCAAGCCAAAACGACCAACAAATTCATGTTTTTTCTGTCACGAATTGGGACATTTTCATCAGAACTGCCCGAAGAAGAGGAATATAACAGCTGGTATAGAAGAAAGAAAACAAAACCAAGATTATTATGATCAAGAAACTTGCAACAGAGAGGATGATTGTGTAGAAAAAATAAAAGCCTATCAAATGGTAAGTGTTGCTTTCATTGATATAAGAAATAAGTGCACTAAGAATATTTCTTGTTTTTTTCCGGCTTCATCAGGGGATTTTCTTTATTAGTTTCTTAAAAACAAAAAAATATTTACTATTACAATTATTTTTTCTTGGATTTACTTCTTTAAAAATTGGGCTATTTTATTTTGATTGTTTTAATTGGCATTTAAAATAAAATCTTGCATTTAAAATAAATTAAAAAACTAAAACTTTTTACAAATAAAATAAATTAAAAACAAACGGAAATAAATATTTGACATTAAAAACTGATAAGCTTATCAGTTTGTTTATTTTAAATCTAAGATTTTATTTTAAATGCCAATTAAAACAATCAATATGTACAAAATATAAAATATGTACAACATTATTGAAGATTAAAAAAAATGACTGAATTCTTCAAGTTCTACGAGTACTAGACTGATCTCGATGAGAACTAGATTATAAACCGCTTAAGCGGTAAAGAAACTATTAGCCCGGGAGCCAGCGTCATTATTCAATGTTAATGATGATAACGCTTAAATTATTTTTTTATCTGTAGTTTAGGAAAATGTTATCAACAAAATCGATGCCTGCCATCTCAACAGTGGGGCAATAAGTGGCAAAAAATTTTCAAAGTTGTAAAAAAAACGAGGTCACATGTCTAACATGATAAGACTTGAAACCGGTCTAGAACGTTAGTTGGCACTGCCTTGAGAAAAAAAAAACCATGCCTGCCACCTGGACAGTGGGGCGAAGTTATCCTGCCGCTGACCTTAAGTTGTAAAAAAAACCGTCAAATTGTTATATGTGATAAGGGCTGAAGTATGTTTAGATAGTTAGTTTGACATTTAAAATAGAGGAAAAACCATGCCTGCCGCTTGCGTCCCGGGGAGAAGTCGCCGGCAGGATCGAAAATAGTTGCACTGTCGCATACTGTATACAATCCAAAGATATTTTGTTTTTGGGTAGAAATCTGGGAGAGAAACAATGTTTTGATGAATTTTGTAGACCGTTTAATAAAGAACACCGAAAAAATAATATCAGCTCTAAAAGTCTAATATCACTCCAAAAAAGGGGGCAAAGAGGGGAAAAACACCCTTTTTAATCTATTAATTATTTAATTTTATCTAAACAGCTATGAAACTAAATGTATACAAGAAATATGCATATTTTTTGCATAATTTTATATCTTATAACAATAATATAAGTAAAAGGGGCACAAAGAAGGGCAAATGGGATACAAACACATTTTTATATGGTTTCTTGATACCCATATATTCAAAACGAAATTCTTTTAAAATAATTAGTTTTATTTCTGGCACTAATATAAATCAAACCATAAAAATTTGTGAGTGGTGCGGTGGGGGTGGTTATGGGTCTAAAACACCCTTAATGTTTTTTTTGTTTCATAACGAAACGTAATGTGTATTTTTTTTGCAAAAGTCGTAACTGGCACAAATTGATAAGATTATTGCAATCTTAATTTCACATTTTTTATTTGTGAGATCCTTACCAGAATTGCCACTGGTAATATATTTATTTTTAAATGAAACATTTTTTGCAATCAAAAATGTAAATTTTTTCAATATAAATGTCTATTTTTTTTTTTTTTTCAAAAACATTTTGTTTTTCAATGATGAAGTTGTTTTTATTTAATTCATGGATAAAAATATTACTTTTTTTTAAATTAACAATTTATTTTCAAATGAATACTTTTCTTTTCCTATTTTTATACCTGAGTTCATACTTGTGCAAAAAAATATAATTGGAAAAACCATTTATGGGCTGATTTTCATAGTAATTTTTTTACTTGCGATATAGGTACTATATATCAAGTTATGCATTCGTACAAAAAAAAAAAGTTGAGATGACATTTTTCCATGACATTACGATGGTAGACAATGCCAAAAAAGTGGGTCCCGGAAGTCCGTCTGTCTGTCTGTCTGTCTGTCTGTCTGTCTGTATAAGGAGCTACAGCCTAAACGGATGGACCGATTAATGTCAAACTTAGTATGTAGCGTTATTTGGCGACTATCCAGAGGGGTTTTTGGAATTAATTTTTTTGGACCAAAAATAACGGTACTTGTCATATACCGATTTTAGTAAAATTGAAATATCTCGAAAACGGCTCCAACGATTTTATTTAAAAAATTCAAATGTTAGTTTTAAGCTAAGGTCTATCTTTCAATGAAAAATTTTTTTTTTGAAAATCATTATTAACGGTACCTGCCGTAGAAACGTTTTTTTCAAATCCGATTATCTCCGAAACTGCTTATTTGATTTCAACGAAACTTTTTGTGAAGAATTATTTATATAATTTAAATATAAACTTAAAATAAAATTTCCAAAAAAATAATTTTTGGATTTTTAAAAAAATTTTGAAAATTTTTTTTTGAAAAATCAAATTTTCGAAAACGGGACATTGAAGTTTTTTAAAAATTTGTTTTTAGATGTTGATTAGTGATTTCTACAAAATGGCATACCAATTTTATTTTAAAACTTTTTTTCCAAAAAATTATTTATAAAAAATTAGATTTTTAAAAAACGGCTCTAACGATTTTGAGAATTTTTTTTCTAAAAATGCATGTTAATATATCAATCAAAACTGCATACTTGTTTTGGAGGGCAATTTAATTTCAGATATTATTTTATTTTTTTTTTTAAACGAATTTTATTTTTTTCCAAATTGCTATATAAAAAGTCTTAAAAATTTAAGCAACTTTAACTCTAAGAGCAAGTTCGTGCGACCCAGTCGTGCATTTTATTTATACCTGATTTCCTAATTGGTTCCAAGAAAAAGTAATGAAGAAAAATTATTTTGCATATTTTACCTAAAAAGGGTTAAATGCTCTTTTTCCAAGAAAAAGTAATTAGGAAAAATAATTTTTGATATTTTACCTAAAAAGGGTTAAAAAAAATGATCTTTTAATTGCTTTTTTTTCAATTCTATTATATATAAAGACCGATGAAGGGAGCTATTATCTTATAGTACGATTCTTTTTCTACTAAATAATAGACGTGTTAAGAAATTTGGTGCGATGGCTAATGTTAAACCAGTTTGTGACAGTGCAACTATTTTCGATCCTGCCGGCGACTTCTCCCCGGGACGCAAGCGGCAGGCATGGTTTTTCCTCTATTTTAAATGTCAAACTAACTATCTAAGCATACTTCAGCCCTTATCACATATAACAATTTGACGGTTTTTTTACAACTTTAGGTCAGCGGCAGGATAACTTCGCCCCACTGTCCAGGTGGCAGGCATGGTTTTTTTTTCTCAAGGCAGTGCCAACTAACGTTCTAGACCGGTTTCAAGTCTTATCATGTTAGACATGTGACCTCGTTTTTTTACAACTTTGAAAATTAACTGTAAATTAATGCACCACGGGTGCGCCTGCAGGCATCGATTTTATGTTTTTCTAATGTAAAAACTGCCCGAAAAAAATAAATTCATCCATTATCAAATCTTTCAAAAATTAGTGACGCTGGCTCCCGGGCTATATAGTCAAGCTGCTTAAACCAATTAATGCTCCTGGTACATGAAGAACATCCACTTTGTTAACATTTGCATTTAATGTCTAGAAATATGGGTTGATTACAAAATAAATCTATTTTACTCTGAGAAGCATAAATGGTATGAATTCCATTTTTCTAAGTAATATTTTAAATGTATTTTTCTTGCTTTATGTTTTTCTTTTCAACTAATAAATGTGATAACCATAGCTTAAATTTTAAAGTTATTTTTTTCTGAGTTTTTATTATTTTTTGGTTCCTTGATTATTATATAATAATCAATTTTCAGTTTGTGTATTAGGGTGGGTCAAAAAAATCGAAATTTTTTTTTGAGTTGGTACTCCGAAAAATCGATTGCTAGACCCCTCTAGAATATACACACCAAATATGAGCTCTTTATATTAATGGGAAGGTCCTCCGCTTTGCAATTTTCCATTTTTACATCAAGCTTCTAATAAAAAAAAATTATTTGTTTATTAATTGACTTTTTAGCAAATTTCTTTTCATATTCTTGTAGGAAATTGAACGCTCTGCAAAAAAGGCCTTATACACTTTTTTCGTTTATCTAACCGTTGAATAGATATTTGAGGTCCAAAAATCGAGAAAATCTTTAAAAATTCGTTTTTTGTTCTTAATTTTGTAACAAATTGAAAAATTATAATGATCAAACGCGCAAGACATATTCTTGTTGGAAATTAATTGCTCCACAAAAAAGGTCTTGTTAACTTTTTTCATTAATCTAACCATTCTAAAGATATTCGAGGTCAAAGTTAAAAAAAAATATAAAAACATTTTATATTTTTAAAAAAATTCTAATTCACTGAAAATTCATTATTTTCAAATTAACAAGATATATTCTTGTAGGGGCTTAAACGTTCTACAAAAAATTTCTTGGAATGAAATTGATTGCTTTAACCGCTTAGAAGATATTCGTATCCAAATCGCAATGCATACGGGTCATAAGAAAACTATTGAAATCAGTGAGCATTGGTTTGGATACTAATATCTTCTAAACGGTTAAAGCAATCAATTTCATTCCAAGGAATTTTTTGTAGAACGTTTAAGCCCCTACAAGAATATATCTTGCTAATTTGAAAATAATGAAGTTTCAGTGAATTAGAATTTTTTTTAAAATATAAAATGTTTTTATATTTTTTTTTAACTTTGACCTCGAATATCTTTAGAATGGTTAGATTAATGAAAAAAGTTAACAAGACCTTTTTTGTGGAGCAATTAATTTCCAACAAGAATATGTCTTGCGCGTTTGATCATTATAATTTTTCAATTTGTTACAAAATTAAGAATAAAAAACGAATTTTTAAAGATTTTCTCGATTTTTGGACCTCAAATATCTATTCAACGGTTAGATAAACGAAAAAAGTGTATAAGGCCTTTTTTGTAGAGCGTTCAATTTCCTACAAGAATATGAAAAGAAATTTGCTAAAAAGTCAATTAATAAAAAAATAATTTTTTTTTAGTAGAAGCTTGATTAGCTCAGGGGATTTAGTCAAAATATGGGCATGAAATCGCATTTTTCGCGGGACATGAAATTTTTTTCATGAAAAGTGTTCGGGTGGTTGTCCTTATCATAAAAGTCAATTTGTTGGGATAATTGGAGGTTGGGAACAGCCGCCATCTTGGAAAAGAGATTGGTATCGTTTTTATTGAATAGCTCCATTTTGTATTCATTTTAACAAAAAATGTTAAAGGTAAGACTTATTTACAATAAAATTATCTAAGAAATGATATACAAAACAATTCCGTGAGTTGATTAAATAAAATTTTATAGTTGGTCAAAGTGCGGGTTTGTATCGCAAGGTTGGGACAAAATGACATTTTTTCATATATCTTAGGAACTTTTGATTTGTTTCGATAATTCTTCATGAATGAATTGTAGTACTTATAATTACCTATAAAATGAGCCCACAATCGTTATTGTCACCATGGTATTGTAGAAGTAATCTAACTCCGAAACTCTCCATGTACTAGTCAAAAGTAAGAAAAAAGCTGTTTTTTTGCTAGTAGGCCGAGAAAATTTTGGGAGTAGAGGTTTATCCAAAATATAAGTACGCAGTTTTGCAGCCATACGCGTGTTAATGTCGATTTCGAAGGTCTGACAACTCTAATTTTGTGCTTTATACGGTTTTTGGGGGGTTAAATAACGTAAGTTTTCCAGTTAATGTGAATGGGCTAAATTTATACTATTTGAAATTATAAATATACAAGCTGATGCTCTATTATTTTTCCTAAATCTGGACACCTAAATCTTGGCTATGAGGTTAATAGAACTCACGATATAAGCTTTTTTAACTAACCATATCAGGCTTTTCAATTCAAATAAACAAACAAAAATCTAAACAAAAAAAGCTTCTAAAACATAATCGTATAAACGGCTTATATATAGTTCTATTGGTCACATCCTCAAGATTGGGGTGTTCAGATTTAGGAAAAATAATAGAGCATCAGCTTGTATATTTATAATTTCAAATAGTATAAATTTAGCCCATTCACATTAACTGGAAAACTTACGTTATTTACCCCCCCAAAAACCGCATAAAGCACAAAATTAGAGTTGTCAGACCTTTGAAATCGACATTAACACGCGTATGGCTGCAAAACTGCGTACTTATATTTTGGTTATACCTCTACTCCCAAAATTTTCTCGACCTACTAGCAAAAAAACAGCTTTTTTCTTACTTTTGACTAGTACATGGAGAGATTCGGAGTTAGATTACTTCTACAATACGATGGCGACAATAACGATTGTGGGCTCATTTTATAGGTAATTATAAGTACTACAATTCATTCATGAAGAATTATCCAAACAAATCAAAAGTTCCTAAGATATATGAAAAAATGTCATTTTGTCCCAACCTTGCGATACAAACCCGCACTTTGACCAACTATAAAATTTTATTTAATCAACTCACGGAATTGTTTTGTATATCATTTCTTAGATAATTTTATTGTAAATAAGTCTTACCTTTAACATTTTTTGTTAAAATGAATAACAATGGAGCTATTCAATAAAAACGATACCAATCTCTTTTCCAAGATGGCGGCTGTTCCCAACCTCCAATTATCCCAACAAATTGACTTTTATGATAAGGACAACCACCCGAACACATTCCATGAAAAAAATTTTGTCCCGCGAAAAATGCGATTTAAATTACTAATTTCCCTGGGCTAGATGTAAAAATGGAAAATTGCAAAGCGGAGGACCTTCCCATTAATATAAAGAGCTCATATTTGGTGTGTATATTCTAGAGGGGTCTAGCAATCGATTTTTCGGAGTACCAATTCAAAAAAAAGAATTTCGATTTTTTTGACCCACCCTATTGTGTATGTTCTTATTAAAAAAACTAATAAAAAGTTGAGTTCTATTTCTTCATTACAACGAAACTAATAATGCTGTTCAAAACATAAGAGCCTATATTGGTTAAACATCAAAATTTAATATAAATATTTCGTCTAACTAACCAAACGTTATTTTAAATTGAAGTTTGTAGGGAACTATTTTTTTTTTTACCAAAAAAAAACTTAAGTTTGTTTGGCATAAGTTAAAAGAAATAATCATCTCTTTTAACCATAAGGGGATTAACTTTTTTTTGCTACTTTAAGCGTTTAAGTAAGCGAATGACAAAAAACTTTCGCTCGATAAGAATTAGTTGACGCAGATCTCGTAAGCGAAAAGAACTTAAAGTTATCCGTCCAACAAAAATATAAAGTTAAAACCGTGAATTTGTAGTGAAAAAAAAAGAAATTAAAAAAGTTTACGCGCCTCTTACTTAACTTAAATTAAAAGAAAAGCGATTAGCCACTAGTTCCATAAGCCGCTCCATCGAGTTTCATATAATTCTAATTAATTATAAATTATTAGAAGCTAAAACGTGTATAAATACATAGTTATTATATTCTCCTAATATCTGTGGGATATTATAAATCAGCCCTTAAAAAAGGGGAAACAATTAAACTAAATAACAAGACAAGTTTAAAAACAATAAATAAGAAAAGAGAGCCACCTTGGCTCTTCGAATCATAAAAAAGGGTGAAATTCCACTTAAGATAATAGCGAGAGAAAGAACGAGAGATTCGGACACACAAAGCGTCAACGTCCAAGGCCACGCAGGTGGAGTCGGCTTACTCTAAGCTAAATTCAAAGCTAACCTCAAACACAAAAAAAAAATCATCAAACAGACGTCAGACATACAATTTTGCGATAAATAAAAAAAAAAATCGCAACTCACGCTTTACTCGTTCACAAATCACAAGTTGAACAAGAAACAGAAGAATGTGAAGAGAAAACAAAAGAAAAGAAAATAATAAATACAGATAATATTTTTTGCTTCTGATTTATTCTGCAGACACAGCATTTATGGTCTTCTTCCTTACTCCTCTCTTTGTTGTCTAGCAGAATTTATATAAGCCTCTCTGTCTGACTTAAGGAAGTTGAACAAGAAACAGAAGAAAATAATAAAATACATACACACCATACCATACACGTATAGCGAATTATCTATGTGTGGGGTGTACTAATTTTTCGTTACGAAATTTCTTGGTTAGCTCCCCATGCCAGGCCTGCGTTAAAATCTATGCAATAGCTTAAAAGAAATTAACAAAGCACAAACTAAGTAAAATTCCTAAATATAATACTACTAGCTAACCCCACCCGCTTCGCTGAGTGCATTTATGAAAAAAATTGAACCTGTGTGAAAATAATTTAAAACCGAAAAAGTGAATTTATATTTTTCTCAATTTATTCTAATGTTTTTTGATCAGTACCTCATATTTTCAACAATAGACTTTGCGTTTTATGAATGGTTAAAGCGAATGTTTAAAATCAAAAAGCAAGTCTAATGGAATCATTTAAATTCGATGAATCAAAACATCTTTGTCTTTGAATTTTCTTTACGGCAAGTCTGGTACCATTACAAAGCTTAGGTTGATTGATATTCCGAAGCAATATAATTGGCGATCCTATTGCGGAGTTCCTGGTTAATCGAAAGAATTCTATAACTCCGTCGGGTAATTAACTGTACATAGTTAAAAAAAAATTTAAAATACTGAACAAAATAATACGTTTTGAAAAAACATCTAACAAAAAAAGTTCTTGCCCCTACATGGGGGTATTTATACACGAACATTGTTCCAGTATTTTTTGACTTTATCGCAAATCTATCAAGGTGAAATCTAAAGCTTCAACTGATTTTAAGTGCACAATTGTTTTCTCATCCACACAATAACCTGACACTGCTGCAAAACTTTGCCAATTGAAATATTTATTACATATAGGTGTTTTAAAGGCAACTTAAGAGCAGAGCGAGCTGTACTGTTACCATTTAATAACGTAGCATTAATTCCAGAAGAAGTCAGAGCCAGTTTTTTTTTATTTTTTAGATGTTGCTATAAATAATAGCAAAAATATTTTCCCCGTACCATCAGGAACATATGAAAAAAACAAACCCAAACTCTGAATGATCACACCTTGTTTAATTGTTTCGTACACATACTTTTGTTGATCATTTAACTTCGGCACATTAGTTTACGCAAACATTTTTAATTCAATGCAATCAAACAAAAACACTTAAATAAAGTTAAGTATTTTCCTGATTAGGTTTAGGTATTCCACCATCAGCTTACATTAAATGTAATGTCACACGACACGCTTTCGATTTGCTATCCTGAGTAATGTTTTCTTAATAAAAATGCCAAAGTAAGGCTTTAAACGATAATAATTAATAATTATTTTGAAATTTGTGTACACATTAAGCTAAGTATTTTTTTTTTTTTAAGCGAGAGTGTTTCTTTACTCGTACAAATTGACAGCTATGTAAAGATGGAAGAAAAGGTATTATTTTTTTTTGATACAAACCATCTACATATTAATACCTTTCAAACAAAAAAAAAATTGCCAAAATCGGACCAGCCAAACGCGAGTTTATCGGCCACACACACTTAACGAACTCATTTTTATATATAAGATATGATGTACAAATATATAAAAATATGATTTTTAAAACCCTACAGACTAATTAAAAGGCCCGAATCCAGCAAAACAGTGCACCGTTTTCACCAGGAGTCGCCGCCGGCCGTAAGCTCAATGAAGTAGTAAGTACCTAACTTGACAATTTTAAAGAGATTATATTCTTATATTGAACATCAATGAATTATATCTGTTTATAAAAAGTTGTAGCCATACAAAACAACAAAACTAAAGAAAAGAAACAAAATTAAAATTTTAAGACAAAAGAGTTCATGCGAAAGTGGTGGAAAAACGAAATTAATTTCTTTTTTCTAAAACTGATTCTACTCTAATCCTTATCCCTTTATCCCTATCCAGTCCTTTAAAATTATCTTTTTGTTAATAATAAGTGGATTAAAAATTTTGCATTGTTGTACGCTACTATCTACGAATAACACAGCCACACAAAAAAAAGTTCTGACCTGGGGTTGCGACTAGATTTTTCATATGGTTTTTGGGTCGCTGAAACCAAATCCGAAGTCCGTTTTGCTCCATCACGTCATGTTTTCGAGATAACCTCAAAAAATGTCACGAAAACAAAAAATTTTTTTCTCTGATCTGGATGTGCGAATATGTTAATCATATAGTTTTTGGATCGCTGAATCCAGATTCGAGATGTGAGAGGATGTGAGATAAGAAGTTTGGTTGAGTAAGACCTTCAACAGGATGTTTTAAAACAATGAAATATTTGTTTCGTCTTAGGGGTCATGGCGGTATAATGAGCATTCGCAATGACCAAGGTGCATCGAGATAAGAATTTTTTTGATGCAAGGGGAGGGTATAGCTCAGAGAACACGATCACCTATGTTCTCCACAAGCATGACAAGCTTAGGGTAAATTAACATTCGGGTTCCACATCTCTATAATATTTAATTTTTTCGAATTCCATCTTCGAATTTTACAGGCCTGAAATAAACACGTAACACCGTCCATTTTTTCAGTAACAAGATCGCACCCCTCCGGCGAGCTAGGATGAGCGTGGACTAGCAGGCCTACCCGTTACTAAGAAAGTGGACAACTCTTTTATAGCTGAACTTTAATAGTGTGAACGACCTGTAGCAGTTAGATTCAAAGAAGATTGAGATTGAAAGAGATTTTATACTAGGGTAGAATTGTCGATTAAACTGTGCGTGTGGTGATCCCATTATTATTTCTTTCATTTTCTTTTAAGATTTTGCGATTTAAATTTATATGAGGGTTTGAATAAAGGATTTTACAGACAGTTCGTTACAGGTGGCGCCCAACGTGGGGCCCGAATTTATTCCCCTTTTTGATTAATAGCTTAAATTCATTTGTATTTTTGACTTTATGTAAAATTTGTTAGGCATACAGCATTTAATTTAATAGAGTTTGAGTAATAATTGTCCGGAAAGTAAAGATACTTTTCAATCAATTTTCGCTTCTCTAATAATTATTTATTAATCTTAGAATCTTTTTTAAGTGAAATGTGTATTTTAGATTTTCAGTGTCCAACATAAGAATGATGAATTCTTTTTATGAGTTAGTTGCACAAAATTTCTAGGGACAGATAAATCTTATTTCGCCTTTCAGATAGTACTCAGAATGAATAGTTTTTAACCGATGGATAAGTAGACATTTTCCTGATGTAGGTCTGAAGCAAAGCGTTTATTTTTTCGAGGAAACGTAAAACAAACTACATACAAGTCCGTGAATAAAACAAAAATTAGTTAAATGTTTTTTTTAATCCTTTATTCCGCTATCCGGTTTGTCAATATATAACTTGACTTTCGCAGATGTAGCTCAATGGGATTTTCTTAATTTGGATTATAAAAACATTTAATATTGGAAAACAAAATCTTTCCAAAACCGTCATACATTCGTTTATTTAAATAAATTTTTTTTTAGGTCGTTGAAGGTTCTCAACCCTAGCTCTTAACTCAAATCCTTATGAATTATATGGAAGTTTGATTATAAAAGAATATAGATAGTTATTTTTGATTTTTTTTTTATTGGATTATTATTTTTACACAATATTTCTATTTTTAGAATTTTTTTTTTATTCTTTCATTTTTTTTTGAAAAACATCGCATTTTTTTTTATTGATTTTGAATTTGAATATTATTATAAAACTTTTTCTGAATGACTGGAAGAGGTCGTGGTCGCCCTCCAAAAAGAAGTTATTAAAACTTCAATAGAAATAGTGCCAGTGGTTTAAATAGTACAAGAAGCTCACCAGTTTTAAACAATATGGCTGAAGCAAATGATTCATTAGCCAACCGTGAGCAAGTAGAACGCAATGAGGGAAATAATAATGCTGAAGAAGGTAATAATATAGGGCCGGTTAACAATCCACAAGAAAAGAATGAAAGTGTAGACGAAGGCAACGTTTCTAGAGAGGCTGAACAGTTTGAAAATTACATAAAAGAAGTGGTTTCAGCTACAGTAGGTTTGAAGTGCACTGAAGATCGACGTTTCTTACAGCAAAAGCTGGCTGAAAATCAAGCTTTCGTCATGGAGAGGGTGGAAGCGCTCTTTCGAACCTTAACATGTTCAGCTCCAACTCAACCGACTGCAAGTAATGTGGGAACTAATAATTACAATAATAATGCAGCCAATATTGGACAAACTGAACCAGTTGCACAGGTACCACCTAGTGTCAATCAAAGGTTTGATGATCCAAATGAAATTGTTCATCCAATTTTGGGCAACTTTCTTGCTCAATTGAGTAGTATGAATCTTCAGGATTCTCCTCCAGTCTCCACCGACCCTAATTTGAACATAGCTCCTTCTCCTGCCCCTTCTAATTCTATTACCAAGTATCCACCTCATTTCCGAAATTTCCTTGGTACTAGATGCCAATAAATGTGATTTGACTGCACAAGAGACATCAGCACTACTTAAAACAATACAATTATTCCCTTCGTTCTCAACGAAAGGTTTAGGAAAAACTTCCCTGATGGAACATTCAATAGACACCGGAGATGCGACTCCAATCAAGCAGAGGTATTACCCTGTATCTCCAGCGGTACAAGCCATCATGTATGCGGAGTTGGATCGCATGATTTCCTTGGACATCATTGAAGAAAGTTCTAGTGCATGGAGCTCACCGGTGGTTCTTGTGCGAAAACCGGGGAAAAATCGCTTTCGGAAATTTAATCAAGCGACCAAGAAAAATGCGAATCCAATCCCGCATATAGAAGGATTGCTATCACGTTTTTCAGACCCACACTTTATTTTAAGTGTGGATCTGAAAGACGCGTACTGGCAGATACCGCTGGAGAAGGGATCCCGGGAAAAAACCGCCTTCACTGTACCCGGTCGTAAACTCTATCAGTTCAAGGTCATGTCTTTCGGTCTATCTAACGCAGCCCAAAGTTTAACTTGTTTGATGCACCAGGTTATTCCACATGAATTAAGAGATCAAGTGTTTGTCTATTTAGATGACCTGTTGATACTCTCGCATACCTTCGAAGAACATTTAAAAATCTTAGAAAATCATTGCCCAAAGACTAACTAAGGATGGATTAACCATAAATGTTGAGAAATCAAAATTTTGTCTAAAAGAACTTCCGGATTTAGATTATATAGTTGGTCAGAGGGGTATAAAAGCAAATCCTGACAAGATAGCAGCAATATTAGACTTTCCTGAACCGAAAAAATAGCGACAAGTCAGAAGATTCCTTGGCATGGCTGGATAGTACAGTAAAAGACTTTTCGACCCTGGCCACTCCCTTAACCAACACCCTTAAGAAAAATCAGAAATTTAAAGGAGACTGGGCACTTTTGTATGGGAAGTGGCCCATCGGTGTAACACATTGTGACTTACATCAAATGAAAGGTCTCGATGAGTGTATTATATTTGTATATGAGCAAAGGTCTGTATCTCGTGCAGGGAAAGTGCAGTGATGCAATATATGTTAAAAAATATATGTAATAAAATTTTGAAAAGTATACATTTTGACTAGATTCTCGATTAAATTGATTTAAAAACATTATAATAACTGTGTTGGAAGTTCAGTTGGGCTATTCCATCACCAGTTTTCACCCATGACGCATACCATTTTTCGGTTTTTATTTTTAGAACACTTTTGTATGGGACGTGGTTCATTGGTGTAACACATTGACACATAAATAAGATGAAAGATCTCAATGAGCGTATTATTTCTTTGACAAAAGACTCTATCTCGTGCAGGGGAAGTGCAGTGGTGCATTTTAGGCTCAAAAATAAATGTAACACATTGAGACTTAGGTATATCAAATGAAAGTTACTGATGAGCGCATTATTTCTTTGAATGGCCACAAAACTCTGTCTCGTGGAAGATGCAGTATTGCATTTTATGTTCAAAAATATAATTCAACGTTTTTTTTTTTGCATGTTTGTGTTTTCAGAACAAAAAAAGGTGGAGAAAAGACCAAATCAATGCCGTATGGTTTGTAGTTTAAATTCATAATACCTACCAACATTTTATTAGTAATATAACTTATAGTTTGAGTTGCATTTTATAAAAATTAGTCACAACCCTCGTGCATTTCATAAATCCATAAAAACCGATGAATGCATTTTTTTGAAAATGAAAGCAGTTGAGGGATTAGTGCAATAGAACACCGTTATTATAATGTTTTAGAATAAAGTCAATCGACCATCTAGACAAAATGTATAGTTTTCTGAAATTAATTAGATACTGCACTTTCACTGCACGAGATACAGACTTTTGCCCATATAAGAAAATAATACACTCATCGAGACTTTTCATTTGAAGTATGTCTCAATGTGTTACACAAATGAGCCACGTCCCATACAAAAGTTGTCTAAAATTCGAAGAATGCATTGCGTCATGGGTGAAAACTGTTGATGAAATTGCCCAATTGAACTTCCAACACAGTTATGTAATGCTTTTGAAACAATTTAATCGAGCGTCTAGTCAAAATGTATGCTTTTCTGAATTTTATAACATACATTTTTGAACATAAAATGCATCACTGCACTTTCCCTGCACGAGATACAGACTTGTGCCTATACAAAAAAATAGTACACTTATCGAGACCTTTCATTTGATGTGTGTCTCAATGTGTTACACCAATTGGCCAAAATGCCCATTCTCCTTTGATGAGAACGCGATTACGTCGTTTAACGCTATAAAAACGGAATTGACTTCGACTCCCGTCCTAATAAACTCAGATTTTTCCAAGCAATTCATCTTCCTTTGCGATGCTTCGGCAACTGGAACAGGATGTGTCCTTTGCCAAAAAGACCAAGACGATATAGAACGCCTGATTTATTACACGGTGTTACAAAAATGAGGTTTCAAAATATACGCGGGCGGAGACCTATTAGGTTTTGTAGAGCTAGTCGCACTGAATACGAAACGGTATTTGAAAATCCCCTAACACCCCCAAAATCTGGAGTTACGGGCAAAAAACGGTTTTTTGGACCTTCACCCATGGAAAAAATTCTAGCTTCGACAATTTTTTACCCATTTTCGATTTGTTTAGAGTTTCTGATAGAAGATAAATATACCTTTTCAACAATGTATAAAACATGTAACTCGGTTAAACCACTAAAAAAAAATTTCACACACAAAACTGCCTCAGTTGATTCCTTATCGAACAATGAAAACTATATGTTTCTATGTCTTCTAGTTTTCGAGAAAATTGAAAAATAAAAACAAATAAAAACAAAAAATATTTTGAAAAAAGGAAAATCTGATAAAATAATTTTTCAATTTTCTCAAAAACTAGAAGACATAGAAACATATAGTTTTCATTGTTCGATAAGGAATCAACTGAAAATTTTTTTTATTAAAATTCACAGTCTGGACAAAAATAGTATTAAATGAGTTTTTAAAAATTTTTTTCGCCTATTTTTAACTTTGAAATCGATTATTTCAAAAACTATTGGTAATGTTATATTGATTTAAAAATTAGAATCAAATATACAATTTTTCCTTTCGGAAATGGTATCATTTATTACTGTAAGTGTTGCCGTTGTTTTTTAATATTTTTTTCTTATTTTGATAATTTTTTTTTAGAAAACTGCCCCTCCCACCTAAACGGGGGGAGATAGACCCCCCTTCCAAAGAAAAAAATGTTTGTATTGAGCTCCTCTACAAAAACCCGTTATCAAATCCTGGCGCCCAGGTTATCCTACTACGTGCCGAAACAACATTTTTGTTCTATACCTAAAAGTTCAAATTTCGGCATCTGGGTTGAAATCGAAAATTTTTTTTCTAAGCCAATTTTGGAGTGATTTTCATAGAAAATACCTTGATTGATTGGCAAATAGATATAGTTTATGAATATATTTTTTAAATAGCATTTTGTTTTGAAAACATATTAAATTGATGCCGAAGTTGGGCAAATGACGAAAAAAATGGAATTTTTGAACTTTGACAGCTTATAAATTCTAAGTGGTTTAACCGAGTTACATGTTTTATACATTGTTGAAAAGGTATATTTATTTTCTACAGAAACTGTAAACAAATCGAAAATGGGTAAAAAATTGTCGAAGCTAGAATTTTTTCAATGGGTGAAGGTCCAAAAAATCGTTTTTTGCCCGTAACTCCAGATTTTGGGGGTGTTAGGGGATTTTCAAATACCGTTTTGTATTCAGTGCGACTAGCTCTACAAAACCTGATAGGTCTCCGCCCGCGTATATTTTGAGTGTTACACCGTGTTATTTTTCGTAAAAGCTTAATGCAGCGCAACGAAACTATTCAGTAACAGAGCGTGAATGTCTTGCGGCGCACAGTGGTCGATTTTGAGTCACTAGGTGGACTTAATTCTTTTGTATGTCTTACTGGCTTTGAATATTATTTTTAATGTGATAACGTCTTACAAATCGATGAACCCTGGTCTCCCGTTCTTCCCGTTCCTGTTAGCAGTTTTTTCACCTTAGCTGTTATATTCATTTTTAATGTACAGCTTAAACTATTACACTGGTTTACAAGAGTTTTACTGCCGAAACAAAAATATACTTTTCTGAAGGTTTTCAGTGTCCTGAACTCGAAGTTAAAAAAAATTAATCAGCTCCCGTTTTTGAAATATTACCGTTAGAAGATGCAAAAAAACGTTTTTTTGGGTACTTCGGACCTTATTCTTTAATATATGTAAGGAAAATTGTTTGAACATATTTAGTAACGGTTTCTATAAGAACTGTTTTCCATCTTTCAGTGCCTGTTTAAATCTTTCTGATGTCTTTTTTATTGCCCGAGATATCTTTAATGGGAAAAAATATTTCTTTTTCCCAAATTTTTGACCGTTTTCGAGCCCTTTTGACGGTTTTTTATTTATATCTTTTTCGTTTTGATAGATATATTAATCAAATTAACAGGAAATATTAATAAAAGCCAGTACTATATTTGTGCAAAATTTCAAACATTTTCATAATCACATTTTTGAGATAACGGTTAAAAGATGGTCTTTTTTTGACACGTAATATCTTTTTACATAGAGCATTCATAAATTTGATTTATTTTTATTTTGAAAAGAGATAACATAACCTTTCATTTCATATATCACACATAACAGTTCATTCTCTACAAGCTAGACAATCTTGAACAATGTCCTTCCGTAAAAAAATTGGTCACCTTAAAAAGAGCGGATTGGTACCTGAAAGAGACGAAAAAACAGTTTGCGGCGGTTTTCGGCACTTAATTTTAGCATCGAATTAAAGGTAATGATTCAAACTACAAAATATAAAAAAATCACGATGGCACTCTTCGGCACTTTTTTTTAATCGTCCAAAAAGTAAAAAACAAACATCTGAAAACTATCAAAAAAATGCCTTACAACATTCAGTTAATAGAAATAGAATCCGACTTTTTTTTACAAAAAAACAAATTGAATTTAAAAAAACATACCACTAGCATTTTCTGACATTTTTTTGTTCAACACAATTACTCACTTTTATCATAAACTATCACTTTGTAAACACTTGTTAACTCGCGGACGTTAAAATAGAGAGTGAGCAAATCATGAATGATAACATTGAGATGCTTCCCATGAATAAAATAACGGAATCAAAAAATTATTTTTGTTGTTTTTTGTTGTTTAAGAATATTTACTTTCGGCCTAACGGTATTTTTTATGTTGACAACAACTTTTTTTTTTCGACTTTTGACCAGCTACGATGTACTGAATCGACCAGTGTGCGGCGGTAAAGGGGATACAAAAGTTTAGACCGTATGTGGAGGGATATAGGTTTAAGGTTATAACGGATCACTCAAGTTTAAAGTGGCTTATGAGTCTGAAAGACCCGACGGGAAGGTTGGCGCGTTGGAGTCCGAAACTCCAGGGATTTGACTTTGAGATTGAGCACAGGAAAGGTTCTTTAAATGTAGTCCCTGATGCACTTTCACGAGTGTATCAAGTGGACTCAGTTCATCTGCAAGACAAAGTGCCTGAACTCAAGTCGACAGATCCCGATGACGTCCTTCATGTTGATTTGGAAGATTTAAGTTTTAAATCCGAAGAGTACATACAGTTATAATCGAACACATTGAGAAAAACAAAGAACAATTACCGGATCTCCAAGTTTCCGATGGTTATGTGTATAAAAAAGTTAAATTTAGTACCGGAAACCCAATTCAAGATGATTTGACGTGGAAACTTTGGATTCCAACTGCGCTGACCGACAGGTATAACGAAAACTTTATATCGCCTCCGACAGCAATATTTTTGGCCAAGTATGGCTTCTCAAGTCAAAAATTTTATAGGGAACTGTGAAGTGTATAAAATGACGAAAGCTCCAAACGTAACCTTGAGATCTGAAATGGGAAGAGCCTTCGTGGTAGAAAGACCCTTTCAGCATCTTTATATTGATTTTATTGGACCCTACCTACGGTCAAGAAGTGGCAACACCCAAATCGTCATAGTCCTTGATCAGTTGACAAAATTTGTCCTGATCAAGGCGCTTAAAAGGGCTACAACCGATACGGTGCTGAAATTTTTACTAGAAGATATATTTCTTATTTTCGGTGTTCCAGAAAGTATCCTTTCCGACAATGGAACTCAATTCCTTAATCGTGACTTTGCGAAAATGGTAGACAATTTTGGAATAAAGCATTACAGAACAGCTGTTTACTCGCCTCAAGCCAATGCCAGCGAGAGAGTAAACAGATCGATTCTTGCGGCTATCCGTTCATACATAAATCCAAATCAGTCCAATTGGGATGCGCGTCTATCATCAATCAGTAGTGCCCTCCGAACAACCGTTCACTCTGCTTTAGGAATGTCGCCATATGAGGCATTTTTCGGTCAGCGAATGATTGAACATGGAGCTGATTACAAGCTTCTAAGAGATTTAAGTGGTTTAAATCAGTCAGAGATAGATTGGCTCCCCTAAACAGCTAAAATGAATATACTGCATTCATATCTGAAAACTGTCTTAGAAAAATGCCATGAATCGTACGAAAAAGCTTACAATTTAAGGAGCAGAATTGTCACATACCAAGTAGGATCCCAGTTGTATAAAAGGAACTTTGTTCTAAGCGACGCACGCTTCGAAAAAGCTAAACGCAAAGTTGTGTCCTAAATTTATTAAGGTAAAAGTCAAAAAAGTTATCGGCAATAATCTATATGAAGTCATCGATTCTAAGGGTTATACTTCGGTGACTCATTTAAAACATTTAAAGAGATAAGAAAATGAACAGCATTTTACTATCTTTATACTTGCCCGGCCATCTCAACTGTGCATGAGACATTTTCATTTATGCGTTAGCAAAAAGTTCCTCTTCTTATTTTTTTTAACGCATCTGGCTTTGTTAAAACTTAAATTTGTTTGGCATAAGTTAAAAGAAATAAACATCTCTTTTAACCATAAAAAACCCACATCCCTTAACACTGGGACTGACATATAACTCGTTAGAAAAATAACATAGAATTTTTTTTGTATGCATGTTTGTTTTGCAAAGATTAAAACAAATTATAAAAGCAACGATACCGCAGTGAAATGGCAAGAAATGGACCTCTGCAGTGCAGTGATCTGCCTTACCGTACATACATATAGTATAGGGGATTAACTTTTTTTTGCTACTTTAAGCGTTTAAGTAAGCGAATGACAAAAAACTTTCGCTCGATAAGAATTAGTTGACGCAGATCTCGTAAGCGAAAAGGACTTAAAGTTATCCGTCCAACAAAAATATAAGGTTAAAACCGTGAATTTGTAGTGAAAAAAAAAAGAAATTAAAAAAGTTTACGCGCCTCTTACTTAACTTAAATTAAAAGAAAAGCGATTAGCCACTAGTTCCATAAGCCGCTCCATCGAGTTTCATAAAATTCTAATTAATTATAAATTATTAGAAGCTAAATCGTGTATAAAAACGTGTATACATACTATTCTCCTAATATCTGTGGGATATTATAAATCAACCCTTAAAAAAAGGGGAAACAATCAAACTAGATAACAAGACAAGTTTAAAAACAATAAATAAGAAAAGAGAGCCACCCTGGCTCTTCGAATCATAAAAAAGGGTGAAATTCCACTTAAGATAATAGCGAGAGAAAGAGCGAGAGATTCGGACACACAAAGCGTCAACGTCCAAGGCCACGCAGGTGGAGTCGGCTTACTCTAAGCTAAATTCAAAGCTTACCTCAAACACAAAAAAAAATCATCAAAAAATAAGTACACACGTACTCCACAACCAATTTTGTCCTCTCCTGAAATTTGCTCCCATCCAACCTTTCCTCACTCAGACGTCAGACATACAATTTTGCGATAAATAAAAAAAGAGAAATTAACAAAACAAAAACTAAGTAAAATTCCTAAATATAATACTATGATGTACAAATATATAAAAATATGATTTTTAAAACCCTACAGACTAATTAAAAGGCCCGAATCCAGTCAAAACAGTGCACCGTTTTCACCAGGAGTCGCCGCCGGCCGTAAGCTCAATGAAGTAGTAAGTACCTAACTTGACAATTTTAAAGAGATTATATTCTTATATTGAACATCAATGAATTATATCTGTTTATAAAAAGTTGTAGCCATACAAAACAACAAAACCAAAGAAAAGAAACAAAATTAAAATTTTAAGACAAAAGAGTTCATGCGAAAGTGGTGGAAAAACGAAATTAATTTCTTTTTTCTAAAACTGATTCTACTCTAATCCTTATCCCTTTATCCCTATCCAGTCCTTTAAAATTATCTTTTTGTTAATAATAAGTGGATTAAAAATTTTTAATTGTTGTACGCTACCACCTACGAATAATTAAAAGTATAAATTATCAACACAAAAAATTAATAAACTTAAGCCTGATTGTAATCGTTGTGGAATTGATGAAATTTAAGCCATTGTTTGTGTTTGAAATAGTAGGTTTCAAATGAATTTATTTTATTAACTTAAAGATGAACAGTTCGTTTGATAAAGCGAAATTTTACATCATGGGTAATTAGAATGCGGAGTTATTAAGAAATTTAAATTAGGATGTGAGATGCAAGGGGAATGTATAGCTCAGAGAACACGATCACCTATGCTCTCCACAAGTATCCACAAGTATGAAAAGCTATTTTTAGGGTAAATTAACATTCGGGTTCCACATCTCTATAATATTTAATTTTTTCGAATTCCATCTTCGAATTTTATAGGCCTGAAATAAACACGTAACACCGTCCATTTTTTCAGTAACAAGATCGCACCCCTCCGGCGAGCTAGGATGAGCGTGGACTAGCAGGCCTACCCGTTACTAAGAAAGTGGACAACTCTTTTATAGCTGAACTTTAATGGTCTGAACGACCTGTAGCAGTTAGATTCAAAGAAGATTGAGATTGAAAGAGATTTTATGCTAGGGTAGATTGTCGATTAAACTGTGCGTGTGGTGATCCCATTACACGGTGTAACACTCAAAATATACGCGGGCGGAGACCTATCAGGTTTTGTAGAGCTAGTCGCACTGAATACGAAACGGTATTTAAAAATCCCCTAACACCCCCAAAATCTGAAGTTACGGGCAAAAAACGGTTTTTTGGACCTTCACCCATTGAAAAAATTCTAGCTTCGACAATTTTTTACCCATTTTCGATTTTGTTACAGTTTCTGATAGAAGATAAATATACCTTTTCAACAATGTATAAAACATGAAACTCGGTTAAACCACTTAGAATTTATAAGTTGTCAAAGTTCAAAAATTCCATTTTTTTCGTCATTTGCCCAACTTCGGCATCAATTAAAAGTATATGTTTTCAAAACAACATGCTATTTAAAAAATATATTCATAAACTATATCTATTTCCCAATCAATCGAGTTATTTTTTATGAAAATCACTCCTAAATTGGCTTAGAAAAAAAAATTTTTCGATTTCAACCCAGATACAGAAGTTCGAACTTTTAGGTATAGAACAAAAATGTTGTTTCGGCACGTAGTAGGATTACCTTGGCGCCAGGATTTGATAACGGGTTTTTATAGAGGAGCTCAGTACAAACATTTTTTTCTTTAGGAGGGGGGTCTATCTCCCCCCGCTTAGGTGGGAGGGGCAGTTTTCTAAAAAAAAAATTATCAAAATAAAAAAAAAATATTAAAAAACAACGGCAACACTTACAGTAATAAATGATACCATTTCCGAAAGGAAAAATTGTACATTTGATTCTAATTTTTAAATCAATATAACATAACCAATAGTTTTTGAAATAATCGATTTCAAAAATAAAAATAAGCGAAAAAAATTTTTTTTAAACTCATTTTATACTATTTTTGTCCAGACTGTGAATTTTAGTAAAAAAATTACTCACACAGAAAACTGCCTTAATTGATTCCTTATCGAACAGTGAAAACTATATGTTTCTATGTCTTCTAGTTTATGAGAAAATTGAAAAATTATTTTATCAGATTTTTCTTTTTTCAAAATATTTTTTGTTGTTATTTGTTTTTATTTTTCAATTTTCTCGAAAACTAGAAGACATAGAAACATATAGTTTTCATTGTTCGATAAGGAATCAATTGAGGCAGTTTTGTGTGTAAAAATTTTTTTTATTAAAATTCACAGTCTGGACAAAAATAGTATTAAATGAGTTTTTAAAATTTTGTTTTCGCCTATTTTTAACTTTGAAATCGATTATTTCAAAAACTTTTGGTTACGTTATATTGATTTAAAAATTAGAATCAAATGTACAATTTTTCCTTTCGGAAATGGTATCTTTTATTACTGTCAATGTTGCCGTTGTTTTTTAATATTTTTTTTTTATTTTGATAATTTTTTTTTAGAAAACTGCCCCTCCCACCTAAACGGGGGGAGATAGACCCCCCTTCCAAAGAAAAAAATGTTTGTACTGAGCTCCTCTATAAAAACCCGATATCAAATCCTGGCGCCAAGGTTATCCTACTACGTGCCGAAACAACATTTTTGTTCTATACCTTAAAGTTCGAATTTCTGTATCTGGGTTGAAATCGAAAATTTTTTTTTTCTAAGCCAATTTAGGAGTGATTTTCATAAAAAATAACTCGATTGATTAGGAAATAGATATAGTTTATGAATATATTTTTTAAAATGCATGTTGTTTTGAAAACATATACTTTAAATTGATGCCGAAGTTGGGCAAATGACGAAAAAAATGGAATTTTTGAACTTTGACAGCTTATAAATTCTAAGTGGTTTAACCGAGTTTCATGTTTTATACATTGTTGGAAAGGTATATTTATCTTCTATCAGAAACTGTAACAAAATTGAAAAAATTGTCGAAGCTAGAATTTTTTCAATGGGTGAAGGTCCAAAAAACCGTTTTTTGCCCGTAACTTCATATTTTGGGGGTGTTAGGGGATTTTCAAATACCGTTTCGTATTCAGTGCGACTAGCTCTACAAAACCCGATAGGTCGCCGCCCGCGTATATTTTGAAACCTCATTTTTGTAACACCGTGTTATTATTTATTTCATTTTCTTTGAAGATTTTGCGATTTAAATTTATATGAGCGTTTGAATAAAGGATTTTACAGACAGTTCACTCTGGTGTAGACTTGTTATTTAAACAAAAACTATAGAATGAATAATTGATTTAATTTAAATAAGAAACTTCGTTACAAGTTCAATGTTACCGTCAATGTTAGTAAGCTTTACAGATCAAGAAAACGAACATGATATTTCGTTCAAGCAGCTACGACCGCAAAAAGTGTTCAAATGTGCCCCACTCTCCCCTTCCATAATTTTAAAATTCCCTCGAATTTTAAAATTATGGTATAGGTCAGTTCTTCTTCGCTTGTCGCTCGTGGAATTCCATACCATGGCACATGAGGAGTCTGCGGAGCATAATTCACTTTCGCAGCGAACTAAATAAACATAAACACTTTGAACTTCATCCGGGCTAAATCTATTTTAAAGTCTTTTCAAAACCAATTTAATATTAATTTAAAATATAACTAAGAAATGTATTAAAAGTACTCTCAGAATACTACCAAATTTCAAAGGCAACAATTTAAATATCATACAAATAACTCTTGTTATGTAATTGTTATCATTTTTTGAAAATATCTTTATGTAAATATTTTTTTTTTTTTTGGAAATTAAATTAACTTATTTTCGTTCCTTCAGAATTTTTAAATTTTCATAGTTATATAAAGCTTAGCACTATTTTATAAGAATTATTATCTTAATGTGAAAGCATTCTTTAAATAAATATGTACATACTAAATAATTCTGAGGGCTATTTTATGTAAAATCAACTCAGCTACAAGTTTGTGGAAAATATATTTTTCTAAAATCTGTTTCAGAGATCGGAACGAAAAATCCGTTTTTGTGACCTTAGACCCACTATAAGGGGCTAGCGGACGGAGGATTTTTCAAGACTTTTCACACACTGTAAACCACTTCAATACCAACCTGTATACCAAATCAGCCGGTTACAATTTTTTTTTCTTTTTTTGTCTATTATTACTGGGTTATTAGAAAATTTAACACTTGCTTGTGCTATCTACGCCTAAGCTCAAGCACTTGCAATCTTGTATGATCCATTACACCAACACTGTGGTTATGTTAAATTAACTCTGAACATTATCATAAAAAACATTTTTACTTGCGATATAGGTACTATAGGGCAAGTTTAGGATTCGGAAAAAAAATCGAACTCGAGATAACAATTTTACATGACATTACGATGATGGAGAATGCCAAAAAAGTGGGTCCGGCAATTCTGTCTGTCTGTCTGTCTGTCTGTCTGTGTGTCTGTCTCTATCTGGAGCTGCAGCCTAAACGAGTGAAGTGATTTTCTTCAAACTTGGTAGTTAGCAGTTTTTGATGATTCCCTAGAGGGGAAATTGAAATTTTTTTTTTATGACCAAAACTAACGGTACCTGCCATATAACGGAAATAGAAAAGTTATTTTTTTTTCAAAAACGGCTCTAACGATTTTGATTAAAATTTTTGTGTGTAGTACACACATAAGAGCCAACTTTTGAAATAAAAAAAATATTTTTTGTACCGTTATTAACGGTACCTGTCATAGAACGGTTTTTTTTCGTTTCTGAATATCTCGTACAACATTAACCCGATTTAAATGAAAATTTTTATACGAAAGTGCTTAAGTAAAAATAATATTAAACTTTTAGAAAATTTTCAAAAAACGCATTTTTGGATTTTTAAAAAATATTTCAAAATTTTTTTTTGAAAAATCAATTTTTTGAAAACGGATCAATGAAAAATTTTGAAATTTAGTTTTTATGTGTAAATTAATTATTTCTTCAAAATGGCATACCAACTTTTTTTTTGAAAAATGTTAAACATTTTTTATATATAAAAAATTATTTTTTTAAAAAACGGCTCCTACAATTTTCGAAAATTTTTTTCTAAAAATACCTTTTTATACAAGAAATAAAATGGCATATTTGTTTTTTTTTTAAGATCATTTAAAACGGTCTTTTAATTAATTATAAAAACAGATTTAATTTTTTTATACTACTTATGAAATTTCTTCAAAATATCAAATTTTAAATTTCTTGAATAAAAAGCTTTAACATTATAGTTACTTTAAGCATAAGAGCAAGTACGTGCGACCCCAGTCGTGCAATTTATTTTTTCTGTCGTCCACATTGCATAAATCCGATGCAACCGATTTTTAACTCGACTTTAGTTAATTATTCTTAAATATTCATAATGGCTGTATTCCTTTTCTTTATAGCTACAAGTTTCTGAAGTAATTATGCGCACACGTAAATATATGGAAGACCTTGTCGGCGGTCATGGAAACGTTTTAACTCATCACAAGACGATCAAGGATCTAGAAAAATACTATTCTAGTTTGGGTGACAATAAAAATGTGCAAGATTTTCTAAAAAATGTTACCTCTGACAAAGAAGGGTAAGAATTCAATTTTTACTACATACACTCTTTTTCATCAGAATAGGTACACAAGTTTTCAAATGTTCATCAGTCGTTTATTCACAATAGTGGTGCGTGACTTAATACCTATTTTATCGTTTTCTGTTAGAAAAAGCAACGGTGAAGATTATTTCAAAACGGACCATAACTTTCCCGTTGCGTTGGTGACTTTATAAAGTATTTTTGGTGCAGGGAACTATCTTCACGCGAACTACCTTCACGTGGGAAATAGCTTTACCTCTAGTGGGAAATAATTTCACATTTTTCTACTGAAGCTAATTCGCTCTGAATGTGAGAACCAGTTTCACTTTTTCGTGGGAACGAAATACACTTTTGGGTTAAGTTATTACTTACGGAATATATTAAATAATTTCACTTTTACAGTATAGCGGCCACAAAATGAAAACTGTGGTATCTGCTCTTTTTTGTTAATGTGTTAATAAAAAATTCGCGCGAATTTTTTATTTTCACACCTCAAAATTGATTCTTCCGTGGGCAAATTTTTTTCCGCTTCGCGTTTGGACTTTGACATTGAATTGCTCGAATTTTTCATTTTGATTTTGAAAAATGCAATTAACTGAAAGATCAGTAACAAAAGGTTATTATGGTAAACAGGTAAACATGTTTCAAGTTTCCACATTTCATTTTCATGCCCTTTTTAAAATCAATAAATTCAAAACTCTCGTGCATTTCTTTCTCTGAATCTTTTCAAAAACGTTTACTTTAAAAATTCAATTCATAGATGAGAAAATCTATTTTACATATGAAGGGATAAAAACTGTAGTGAACCAATCAAAATCTAGTGCCTATTTCTACGCAGGGGTAAACTTTATTAGGGTTAACAAAGAGCTGTGCCCAAAAGTGTTTTTTTTTTTTTAAGATAACGATAAAAATTAATTCATTTCTATAAGGATGAAAACGGGTCGGGAAAAATCTTAAAGTGCGGGAAAAATGGAGAAAATAAAAGAAGTCTTTGAATTAGGCCAAAACAAACGATGCATTGGGACAGAAACAAACAGAAGTTGAAATTTAGTAAGCAGTTATTTGCGCAGTATCCAAGGGTATAGAAACAACATTACAAGTCGAAGTTACTCAGTCAGAACATGGGCCGATAGATTTGCAATGATCGGAAGCTGAAAACCGGGATAAAATGCAGTTTAACGACGCACATAGAGGTATTTCAACAATCTAAGCGGCCAAAATAATTTGTTTATTTTGTTTTTTTATTTTATAACACGCAAATTACTAAAATCAGTTGTTTTTGTTACAAAAAAAAAAAAAAATTTACGAAAAAAAAAAATTTTTACATATTAAATTTTTTTTCTTAGAAAAATTTTTTTCTGGAATTTTTTTTTTTTTAATTTCTTTAATATTTTTGAATGCACAATATACAAAATTATTTGATAACGGGAGAAAAAATTAAGATTATAATATTTTTAATACTGTACGATAACTCGTAATGCCAGTCAAAGCGATTCACCCTGATGGCAAGAGATAACTCTGGTGCATGTACCAGAATATCTCCAAGTTATGTTTCAATTGCTCTTGTATCTCACAAGAAGTCTTTATACTGATTTGTTTTTGACCCCTTACCTCTGGTGGGGGGAAGTCGTAATAAATCGATAATACCTTTTTGACGTTGAGAATTCAAGTCTCATTATTATAAAATTAAAATTCCTTAGTAATTCGATTAAACCTATAAAAATGAAATTCAGCAATAAACTATAAAATTTTAAAGTGTGTCATTTAACCAAGCGAAGTGTAATTGTGTAGTACCTAAAGTGCAAGTGTGCAAAATATACATTTAATAATAATAAAAGGTGAATGATATGAAAGTGCAGTGTCAGTAAAATGAGTTTAGTGTGCTTAAAAATAATTGTGTAATTTATAGTGTTTTGTGTTTTGTGATTGCGCTAGATCAGTTGTGTTTTGTGTATGGAATATAAACATACTCCCCGCCTTGAACTATTGTTCAAACATGAAGTACAAAGGCTTCGTCATGATGACTTCTAGGAGCTAGAACTGCATGGTTCTTAGTGTGATAACTTCGGTGACGGAGTATCGTTTTGAAGATGAGATATCCAATCAGAACTATAGTGCATCCAAAGGCGAAGTAGCTGATTATAAATTGATGTTCCTTCATTTGAGTTTCCTTCAAACGATGTTACATAGTGTATGGGTTGAGCTGGATTTTTGTTCGTGTTGATTATTTCTGTTAAGTTGCTTGTTGGGATATAGGATACTCGTGTGAGACTGGTGTAGACATCATGTCCCTGAATAGTAAGATGGTCTTGTTTTAAGAAACAACCAGCTGGGATTGTTAAGATGCCCGAATTGTTAAGGTGAATTTTTGTGAGGTTTTCTTCACACGATGTTGACTAAAATTGGAGTTCGCAATGAATATACCCAGTGATTCGATTGGTGTAATTGCCTCCAATACTGTTCATCGGTAAAAGCTGCGAGTTGGCACGAAGAATGATCAAAAATTTGATTCATTAAGTTGAATTCACATCGGCTGATATTGGATCCCTTTTGAAAAATCGGGTGCTTTTGTTGGCACATAATTTCATTTTCAACAATTTTTGTACATGAATTGAATTCTGACTCACTCATTGTATAGTATTGTGTTCTATGCAGGTTTATCATCATGTAGTCGATTGAAGGTATTATTCCAATGAATGATGTATTCATTACTACAGGAACTGGTATCATCTTGTATAATTGGTAGTGCTCGGATGTGATCAGCGGTAGTGATAATCTGAAGATTATATGTGACCCGATGATTCGTCCTTCAGCAGTTATTAAGTAGTAGTACTACAGGAACTGGTATCATCTTGTATAATTGGTAGTGCTCGGATGTGATCAGCGGTAGTGATAATCTGAAGATTATATGTGACCCGATGATTCGTCCTTCAGCAGTTATTAAGTATGTTCAACGAGGATTTTTCTAGATCAGAAGAGGACAGGACAGCACAGTTTCGTGAGAAACGTCAGAACAAGTTAGAACAGTCATTTAAACGTAAGTCATTTAAACGTAAGTAAGAACAGAAAATCCTGTTCTAAACTGTTCTAGATTTGTCAATGAACAGCAAACTAGAACAGTTCAGCACAGAAAAAATCTCAATGAACAGCAAAAAGCTGTACTTTTCTGCCTAGAATAGTCCAGCACAGCGTCAGTGAACAACTTGTAGAGTAAGCCTAAATTTTTGCTTGTTTCTGGAAGTTGGAGTGTTGATGGGAGGTTACATTTGATGTTCGCTATTTCTTGTTGTAGTTGGCTGGGACGTATAAAGTTGGCGCCTATTTTTCCTTGGTAAACATCTGTTAATAGGTCCAAGAGCAGTATTTGTGTTTTTTGAAGACTTGTTGCACTTAACAGCATTTGGAAAAAATGGGAGAGCACCAGTTGTGTTAATGTCAATTGAATTTCTTTATTGTTTGTTTCATTGAGTTGATCAACTATCGTGTTGAGTTCAGATTCTAACGAATTAAACTGCTTTTCAATCCGCCCTTCGTTGAGGCGGATTATATTTGCGGTTGAGTTCATTAAAGTGGTTTGGTTCTTTACCAGATGCAGGAAGTGGTCTTCGTTGATATGTATTGTCGATATTATTTCTGACATATGCTTGGCATAGGTTGAATCTAAGACTCCAAAAAGAGAATTGGCTAGGTTTCCAACGATGTTGATGGCACCTCGTTTTGAACATGAGTCGGATTCTTGTAGAAGTTCGTCATTGTCATTTATATCTTGTATTAAATGTTGAAACTGTTGAAGAAAGGTTAAACAAGTATTAGGTTGAGTCACCTTTGAACACAAGGCCTTTAGTTTGTTATTGCTTAAGTTGAGCCATTTTAATTCTCACCAATATGGTCTGAGTTCGTAATATACTACGATGTCCCATTGATCTGATATTATATGTGCGTTTCCAAGACCTTCATAATGTATTCCTGGGGTTGTTTTGAATGGTGACACGTTGACTTCAGTGCTTAGTCTTAAATGGGTTATATCTCCCTTTTATTGGAGGTGAGTTTATAATATTGTCTTCGTTGACCTCGCCATCTTGAGTTCTTTTTCTCGAAAGTGGTATTGTAATGTTATCTTCGGTTATTTCGCCGTCTTCAATCGTTTGCATTATTTCAGAGGATGTTGCCATGAAAGATGATGACTGTTATTCTGAGGCTTCTGATGATGGACTTGTAATGTCGTCTTCTGTTTGGACTGGTAATGGCGCTAGTCGGTGAATTGGTCTTCGGAGGATCCTAGTAGCAGTCTGGATTTCAGCTACTCCTACCACGCCATCTGCCCCAGGAAAGGTTTGCATGACTCTTCCTAATGGCCATTTCATGACAGGGCAATTGTCTTCTTTGATGATGACCAATGTTCCAGGACGCAAGTTTTCATGTTTGCGCTGCCATTTGTGCCTTTGTTGAAGCTCATTGAGATATTCAACATGCCATCTTTTCCAAAATTCCTTTTTAATATTTGATATCACCTTAAATTGTTTTGAGGGATTAACCTCCAGTGTGTTTGCAACTGGATCAATTGGATTGGTCAATGGTTCCCCTATACTGAAATGACCTGGAGTGAGAGCCATCAAATCATTAGGATTGTCTGACATAGCAGTGATCGGTCTAGAATTCATTACTGCCTCGATTTCAATGATGGTTGTTTCTAGTTCATCATATGTCAATGAGGTTCTACCAAGGCAACGATACAGTAAGTGCTTTGCTGACTTCACAGCCGCTTCCCATAATCCTCCAAAATGAGGTGCTCTCGGGGGAATAAAGTGAAATTCTATTCCCCTTGCGGAAAAGGTGTTTTGGATTTTTTTCTTTAGACGCTTGTGTATGTATGTGTTCAATCATTTCTTGTAATTGATTGTTAGCGCCAACGAAGTTTGTTGCATTGTCACAGTATAAATGCTGACAGCAATGAAGCCGTTTGTAGACAGGTCTGTCACCAGTTCTAAATGGACAGCCTTTGTTGAAAAGCAGCAGAATACCGCAATGTAAGTTTTTTGCAGGTGTTTCCCCCTCACCTTGAAATAGGTTTTAATTGGTCCACAGAAATCGACACCTGCATTAAGGAATGGGCGTGTGGGCTGAACTCTATGAGATGGGAGGTTTTCCATTATTTGTGTTAGTAATTTCGGCTTAGCTCTTGTGCATCTGATACACTGCTGACAACTGATCTTGCTATTGTTTTTCCCTTTATGGGCCAAAATTTTTGTTTCATTGAGGCTAGAAGTGCTTGAGGGCCACAGTGAAGGTTCTCCTTGTGGTACATTACCATAATCATCTTTGTAAAGGGGTGAGAATAAGGAAGAAGCAATGGATGTTTGGTCATATGATAAGGATGCTGCTTCTAGACGTCCACCGACTCTTAATGCTCCTTCTTCGTCGAGGAAAGGAGTTAAGCTGGTGATGGGACTTCCTCTTGCTGTTTCTGAAAAGCGTTTGAGATGCCTTATATCTTCTTCAAACTCTTCTCTTTGCATGTGTTTGACTATGCGAATAAGCGCTATATAGAGTTCTGTTGGCCTGAGAGGACCAGATTTTCTGATGAGTTCTTTCTTCTTTTTAGCTCGCAAGTTGTGACAATATCGTAAGATGTGTGCCGCCACTCTGTGCAGCCTTCTGAAGTCGTTCTGATTATCAATAAAGTCAATGAAATTGGCTGGTTGTTCTATTGCTGAAAAGGCATAGTTATTAACTGCTCTTCTTTCAAGATCACATTCTAGTGTGTTGGTGTAAAGTGGAGGCCATGATGATTCTGACCCGTGTAAAAACAGTGGTCCGTAGAACCCCAAATTGCAGGATGCTAATTTGTTCGCTCGGATTCCTCGCCAGATGAGATCGGCAGGATTGTCTTTTGAACGGACGTGTCGCCATTACTGATTTAAGGTGAGGTCTTGAATGATTGATATTCGGTTGGCGACAAAGGTATGAAACGATGATGAAGGCGAGTTGATCCAAGCAAGTACTATTTCAGAATCTGTCCATAAGAATGTCGGACATGATTCCAAGTGTAAGTCTATTTTGATGCGATTTACTAATTCGGCACCATGGCAGGTTGCAGCACATAATTCCAATCTTGAAATTGTTAGATTTTTAACTGGTGCCACTTTTGATTTTGCGCACAGTAGTCTGACTGTGGTGATTTTATCTTTGTTAACCGCTCTTATGTAAATAACTGCTCCATAACCCTTTTCGGATGCATCTGCAAACGCATGTACTTGAACGGAAGTTGGGATTCTATGCCCAAATATGTGACGATCAATTTTGACATCTTGTAAATAGTTTAGATTTTCTCTAAATTTAGACCATTCTGTATGCAAATCATTGGGTAACGGTGTGTCCCAATCATAGCCACATGCCCAGAGTTTTTGTAAGAACATCTTTGCTGTAATGACTACTGGTCCCAAGAATCCAAGTGGATCGAATAACTGTGATATGTCAGATAAAGCAGTCCGCTTGGTGATTTTTTCGGTTTTGGTTGGTTGAACGTGTATAGTAAACATGTCTGATTTTGGTTACCACCCTTGACCCAGAGTTTTAATCTGTGTGACATTATCAATGTCCAGGTCCAACTGTAAGGCTAAGTCTTCCGTGGGTATATTTTTCCACAGATTTTTATCGTTGGCACACCATTTTCGCAAGGTTAAGCCAGCGGTTTTTAATAATGAATTCAGCTGATCACGCATCTCTAGGGTTTGTGATAAACTATCGGACCCTGCCATTACATCATCAACATAGAAGTTCTTACTTAGGACGTTTGCCGCCAGAGGATATTTATTTGCGCCTTCTGAAGCCAAACCTTGTAGAAACTTTGTGGCCAAGTATGGAGCTGATGTTGTACCGTATGTGACTGTGTTGAGCTGATATGCTTCCAATTCTTCTGTTGGATGATTTCGCCATAAGATGAGCTGGAATCTACGATCGTCTTCATGAACGAGTATTTGGCGATACATTTTTTCAATGTCGGCAGTGAATACATATCGATGAAGGCGAAAACGAAGCAGAGTTGTGAATAACTCGTCTTGAATGGTTGGTCCGGTTGATAGGATGTCGTTCAGAAGACATTGCTTGAGGTTTTCGCAGATGCATCAAAAACCACTCGAAGTTTTGTTGTTGTGCTATCTGGCTTGAAAACACAGTGGTGAGGAAGGAAATAATGGTTTTCGTTGATTTGGTTGAGGTCAACCTTTGACATATGCCCCAATTTGATGTATTCATCCATGAACTTGCAGTATGGGTTCTTCAGGGTAACTTGTTTTGCTAATCTTTTTTCTAGGGCGATGAATCGTTGTAGAGCAAGATTTTTCGAGGCACCCAAGGCATTGTTGTCGGCCTTAAATGGAAGCCGCACGACGAATCGTCCTTCTGAATTTCTTATGGTGTTGTCATTAAAGTGATTTTCACATCTACGTTCTGCCATTGTGAAAGAATTCCTTGTACTTGGAACTTCTTCCACCTTCCAGAATTTTTCTAAACTGTCTTTTAATTCATTGTCAATTGCGATTCCGCAGATTGACGTTTTTGTTGAGTTGCCCCTGACTTAACTGTGAGGTTTGGAGCTGCGTTCTGTAATTGTAGATGAATTCCTTGTTGTTGGGACTTCTTCCAACTTCCAGAATCTCTCGATACTGTCTTGGAGTTCACTGTCTATTGAAATACCGCAAATGGACGAATTTGTAGAAGCGCCTACCATTTTGCCTGCTACTACCCAACCAAGGTGAGTGTTTTGGAGTAGTGGCAAGTCTTTTCCGATGGATATTTGTCCCACCTTCAATAGCTGATGGAATAACTCTGCCCCTAGTAGTAGATCGATTTGCCCAGGCTCATTGAAATTTTTATCTGCCAATTTTATGTCTTTTGGGATGTTCCAAGATTCAATGTTTATCATTCGGCTTGGTTTACTTGGCGTTATTTGACGCAATACAAAAGCTTCGAAGTTGACTGCAAAGTCTGTGATTTTTGATTTGAGCGTGATATTGACTCTTTTATCCGATCTTTTTGATCCTTCACCAATTCCTAGAATCCGCATTGTTTCAACAAATTCTGGAATATTCAATCGTTTTGATAAATTCTCTGTTATGAAGATTAATTGTGAACCCGAGTCAAGTAAGGCTCGTGCGCTTATGTAGGTGCCCTCACTGCTTTCTATCTCGACAACAACTGTACTAAGAAAGACATAGCTTTTCTGCCTTGGAGCTACTGCTGATGCGGATGTGTGAGCTGAATTCACTGCCTTGCTGAATGTACTTGGTAACTCGGTTTCGGTCTTTAGTGGGAAGTGTCGAATTGGTTGATCGTTACCCTTTTCCGAGGTTCTTATTGATGGATTGCCCATGTGTAGGAACTGGTTGTGTTTTCCTGCACACCTGGTGCAGTTTCTTGCAATACATCGGATTGACAAGTGTCCTGGATTTAGACAATTGGTGCAGAGACGGAATTATTTCACTGTTGCTAATCGATTTTCTAGAGATAATCGTAAGAACTTTATACATGCGTATAACTTGTGTTCCGAACCATTGCAAAGTGGACAACTGGTTTTAGAAAACTTGTTGGCTTCCACTGATGTAAAAGATCTGGCTGCTGGTTTACACTGGTCGCCGGAATATCGTCCTTAATTCCCGAGAGTTTCTAGGGAATGGAATCGTGTTTCCAAAAAACTCAAGAACTCGTCTAGACTGGATAGTGATTTTGGATGTTTCATTGATTGTTCATATAAGCTATGAGTTGTTCTGTCTAGTTTTCTTATGAGCAGATGGACGATTAAGGGATCCCAACTGCAGATTTCCAGTCCCAGATTTGTAAGACCTTGTAGACACTCCTTTGTGACGTCATGGAGTGCCTTAATGTTGCTAGCTGACTCAATGGAAATGATGGGTTGTTGTAGCAACCTATTAAGGAGTGCCGTTGTCAGCATTGTCTTATTATTGTAGCGATCTTGCAGCATTTTCCATGCTGAATCATAGCTATCTTCAGTGAGCGGATGATGTCGAATCAATTTTTCTGCTTCCCCGTTCATATTCGTTTTTAAATACCACATCTTTTGGCATTTTGGCATATTTTGTTGATCGACCATTTGCGTAAATAGGTCGAAAAATTGTCTCCAATTGAGGTAATCGCCATCGAATTTTGGAAGTGACACCTTAGGAAGCATGAAACGGGACTACACCTCTAGACTGGTTTGGGATTGTTGCGGAGTGGTTAGTTTGTCGAACTCTTCCGCGCACCTAATGAGAGCCCTTTGTACACTCTCTTCTATTTTCAAGTATTCGTTTTCGTCAGTCGTTGTGAATTGGTCTGCTTCGATCAGTTTTATGTGGGCTGCTTCAATTTGTGCCCAATGTTGCGTAATTATTGATTTATTGACGTCCCAAAAGTGTTTGGACCCGTCTGTTTCGTGGAGATTAGTGATTTTGCGTTGCAGCAAATCTATAAGATATTGCTGACGCCTTTTTTGATTAGCAATGTTGGATTCATCCCTCAAATGGATTGTTTGGGTAGGTGCTGTGCCTATTTCTTGCTGAACTTTGGTTGGGTCATTGTTTACGATCCTTGTTGACTGAATTGGCCCACTCTCTTGTTCGAATGTGGCTGATTGTTGCAAGCGATCTATATTTGTGCTAAAGATCACCTTATACTCCTTATAGGCTGCTTTGACCACATCGTAATATCCCTTTTCGAAATATGGATGTTTGACTTGTGGTGGTTGTAGATTTTGGATTTCACTGTTTGTGCTCCAGATCGGAGCCCTCTAATCTTCGGAGCCGTTCTTGGTAGTAGTCGAGTGTTTTTCGACTTGCTGAATCCTTTTTATAGTTGTCGATGAGACGTTGAATCTCATCCCCAGTTGATTGCTGGGCAGATGCAAATAGATCCATAGTAGAAACTCTTAGTGAACACAAGATAATATCACGTCGGGGTCACCAAAAATGTACGATAACTCGTAATGCCAGTCAAAGCGATTCACCCTGATGGCAAGAGATAACTCTGGTGCATGTACCAGAATATCTCCAAGTTATGTTTCAATTGCTCTTGTGTCTCACAAGAAGTCTTTATACTGATTTGTTTTTGACCCCTTACCTCTGGTGGGGGGAATTCACCAGATAAAATTTAGACACTGCAATTTTAATAAATAGCTAACACTGTCCCAAAACCGCGCAAATCAGTCCTGTCTCACAAATTTTCAATGATTAAGTTCCGACCAATTTTTTAATGAAATTTTTCATAAAAATTTTTAATCGAAAATTAATGAATCACTTTACGAAATTTGTTCATCGATTAACGTAAAATTTAATTGTTTGTTTGAGTAAGTGCCTTAGTTGACGTTGAGGGTTGGGATAATTTTGTTTAGGATTTTAGTCCAATTCAGAATTCTTCAAATATTATTTTTTTGTTATTTTGACGTCGAATTACATCACCGTTAAATTTTGCAAAGCTTCTCATGCAATCACGCCGTATTTTATTGTCTTGAGTATATTTATTTATTTATTTTTTTTTTTTTTCAAAAATAATATTTTTCTCAAAGATATTCAAAATAAAAATTTTTATATCTCCTTTTGATTTGGACTAAAAAAGGAACATATAACCTATGAAAAAATATATAATTCGGATCATCAAAAAGAATTTCATTGAAAATTAGTTTTTGAGACTTTCACGTTCTGCATTTCACTTTTTGAATTTTGAGCATTCACTTGCCGATAGTGAAATTAAGTGTTCTGTATTTTCTCACTCATTTAAATTTTTTTTGATCGCATTCAATTCACTTTTTTTCTTTTTGTGAATTTGGTGGCTTTTTCAATGAATCTGCAATTTTTTGACGGAATATTTAATTATAAAAACTTATATTTTTATTGTTTTGTAATGTTTATTTGTTGTTAATCTAAAACAAAATATATAAAACACATGAAGCATGAAATATAATTCATCACTGCCTCTGTGTTGCAACCTCATTCGCTTTACACTTTACCTAATTAATTTTTCTTTGAAACTTTGCAATAATGACTTACATATTTGATATGCCTCGCAAAATGTGACCTCTTTTTTTTTCTTTTAAATTCTGCTTTTTTCCATTAAAGTTACCAATAAAATTGCATCCATGTTCAAAGCAGCAGTAATTTCACTTTAGAAACCAAATAAAAATGGATAATCCTTCAGTTTTTACAGTTCGAAGCATTTTCGAAAGTTTCGAAATCGATCGAAGATCAATTTCACGTGAAATTGAAAAGTGATTTCAATTCACTTTCGGTCGAATTTCGTAACATGGGCATTTATATAGAGTAAAGTGATGAGTACAGCTCAAAAACTAGACGTGATAGAAATAAATCTGTAAGAAAAATTCGAACGAAATAAAGTGTCTTGTTTTTTTTTAAGACTACTCAACACCTCGCGTTTGTGTAATGTTTGGAATACAAGAACTTTGATAAAAACACTATTTTGAATGTGAAGGAGGACACAGTAGTACGAAGTCGAGAGCAGTAAAATGCTACTATACCACTTTCAGTACATTCAGTACACATCGCTTTTCTCTCGATCAAAGATGAATAAAAATAATCATTTTTATCAAAAAACAAAACCGATTTTCATGAATCAAAAATGGTGGTTTTTCTAATAGTTTCTATGGCCAAAACGAAATTGAAATAGGACCACATTGTAGCCACCAGGCACCGCTTTCCAATACAAAAAGAATTATCAAAATTGGTTCACTCAGTTAAAGTTATGAGGTAGCAAACATAACAAAAAAAAAAAAAAAAAACAGAAGTCGGTAAAAAAAGAAAAAAATTTCGTACATTCACCATATACAAAAATTTGAAGCCCCCTCCAATTTTTCGTTAGCTAACAAATTTTTTCGTAAATTTTATGAATATTTTAATTAAATTACGAAAAAATATTCGTGAGATTATACTTACATTATGAATATTTTAATTAAATTACGAAAATAAAAAAATATTCGTGAGATTATACTTACATTCTCTTCGTAGAGTTAAGAATTTTTTTCGTTAATCTACGAAATTTTTCATTCATTTTCTTCCTTTTATTTTGGAATAAAAAAACCCAAATTCAGAAAGATAGTCTAAGAGCCCAGAGCAGATTTTGGGAGTTTTTGGATAACCGAAAATGGGTCATATGTATATTGATAAAAAAAAATTAGTGCGTTTAAATCACGGCATTACCCCCACCAGACGTCCTTAAAGAGTCGCGAAATAGCGAGTTTCATACAAAAGTCAGAATATTATTTTTTGTAAGATGTATAACCGTCTGGTGGTAACTCTTAAAAAATCACCACTACACATTGATAGAAAATAAATTAGTTCCAGACGTTTAAATCACGGCATTACCCCCACCAGACGTCCTTGAAGAGTTCCGAAATAGCGACTTTTGTATGAAAATCGCTATTTCGCGAATCTTCAAGGACGTCTGGCAAGGGTAATGCCGCGAATAAAACGTCTGGGACCGAACTTTTTGCAATCAAGGTATCGCCCTTTTTCGGCTCTATATATATTTAAGTGGTTATATACTCGACACAAAAATCGGAAAAAATGCATTTTTCAACTCCCCATAAACCATAGAATGCCGTGAAATAAACCTGCCAGACTTTCGAATTGTTCATCAGGACGCTATTACCTACACATACATATGACCCATTTTCGGTTATCCAAAAACTCCCAAAATCTGCTCTGGGCTCTCGGTCTAAGAGTGAAGCGGAGCGAAAATTTTTAACCATAAAAAAAATATTTTAAATTTTTATTTTTGAATTTTTAATCATGGGAATAAAAAAAATAAATAAAATACATGGAAAGTTTTGAATAATATACATACCGTGCGTCGGTCTCATGAGAAAACCTCGTAACTCCCAAAATCAAAATTTTACAGGGGAAACGAAAGAGTAAACAAACAACAGAGTAGTTAGGAAGAAACGCGCTGTGCAAAATTTGAATTTAAGTCTATTTACAGTTTTCGGAATGACCCCAAATTTTCTGTGTTGCTCCGCTGACATATTTTCTAAAGAATGGCATTCAAAAGTCATTTTTGAAAAAAAAAGTGGAGTTACGAGGTTTTCTTATGAGACCGACGATACATATTATACAGGGTGTCCCAAAAGTAATGGATCAAACGAAATATGCTGATAGGCCAACTTAAGGGCTCTCAGAATTTGGTAACTTGTTCATCCCAAATCTTTACGGTTTTCGATTTAAGGCAGTTTTTGTGAAATTTCGAAAAATGCCGACTTTGCATCAGTATTTTGCTTCCTAAGCTCATAATTGATTTTTGTTTTTTACAATTCTTCCACTTAAACGTTTGTTATTTTTCCCTGAAAAACCATGTTTTGTTTCATTTAAATTGTAATATCTTTCGTTCTAATTTTAACTTTGGAAATTTTTATACATTTTTGAAAACTGCAATAACACGGCAAGTTTTTAAAATAATAAACCAGTATCACACCATACAATTTTTTTTAGGGAAATAAAATAAAAGTAAATGAAATAAAAGTAAGGAATTGAGTTTTTATAAAACATGAAACTGTTAAATAATTTGCAGCAAAATGGCTGATGAAATAAAAAATATTTTGAATAATTAATTATTTCCTATTATTAGGCAACGTTTAAGTGGAAGAATTGTAAAAAACAGAAATCAATTATGAGCGGAGGAAGCAAAATACTGATGCAAAGTCGGCATTTTTCGAAATTTCACAAAAACTGCATTAAATCGAAAACCGTAAGGATTTGGGATGAACAAGTTACCAAATTCTGAGAGCCCTTAAGTTGGCCTATCAGTATATTTCGTTTGATCCATTACTTTTGGGACACCCTGTATATACTCCTACTCGGTTAAAGCAAGTCATTCCTTCAGGGATTTGATGTCATCTCCTATGCCAATCAGGAATGGTTGGATGCTGAATGATCGGCTTTTGTGGTATTCCAAGTGGTTTACACGTGTTAGTAGGCTTCCTGAAAGTCTTTGATAGTGTACTTTTCCGTTACTGTCCTTTAAAACCGTTTTTGGGTCGGAATAAGGATGACAACTTTGGAATCTAAAAGAAAATATACATATATTAAAAAAAAGTTAGAATATTTTAAAAGACATGAATATTTTTGTTTTATAAAATATAGGAAGAAATAATATAATGGTACTTACTTTCCTCTATTTCATCGTTCATGCATCGTAAATGGCCCAAGCTCTAGCTAAAAAGAACATACTAATGATAAAAATATACTTATTTTTCTTGTTGTTTGCGCTCACATTTTTTTTTTATTTATTCCGTGTGATAAGTCTTCGCACTTTCGGGGTTGAATTCAAATTCAAACTGTGACCTCGACTACCAGAAATGCACCCAATGTCTACGTTTTTTTCGTTAACTGATGTATTTTTTCATAAGCCGATGTAGTATTCAGAAATTCAAGCAACCATTAAATTCAGCATTAAAAAAAGTTTAATTCCAACCTACTTTTGGTACCCAGTGTTTTACGGTCGCCATTTCCAGTCAAAAGACCAAAAGGATACTATTTTTCTACTATTTTAATTCATAAACATTTACTAAAACGTAGACTACCAAATATTATCCTTAGAGTACTATTTCAGCTTGTTTATCTTCTAAAAAGTTAGCACTTTACTACTTCTAAAAATACAAACTCAGTTCTGAAAGGGTACACAAATTAAATAATATGGAAAAATTACCTAATAAAAAAAGTCGGATTTGTTAAGAACAAAAATTTTTATCCCGATTATTTATGGAATTTTCTTAACAATGTTTTACCATTTTGAAAAGAGAATTGAACACACCAACTTTTAAGGGAACTTGCCGAATTATCGTAGTGCATTTTTTTTTACACTACGGTTCATTGAATTTGACTACTTAGTTGGGAAAAAAATTTATATTTTCTTTAAAACTAATGAAGCTGAGTTGAAATTTTTGAATGCATTTGTTAGCAGGGTTATTCAAGGTTCCGTATCAAAAGAAAAAATTGAGAAAACCTAAGATTTGTAGTCACGGCACATGAAAGACCGTCACAGGGTGACCATTTTTTTGATTTTTTTCGAATGCCCATAACTCCCAAAATATATGGCTGCGATTTTTTTTATTATTTTTCTGATAACAGTCACCACCTAACCTATCTGCCGTTTTCATTTTGACGTTCACTTATGGTCATAATTTTGAAAAAAGATATAAAAAATGTTAATCAAGAAAGTGTTTTGTTTTTTGGCTTAAAAGAAGTAGCATACATTAATTTTCTACAAAAATTATTTTCCCATTTGTCCGCCTTTTTTTTTGTGGTCATAGGCAGTGCATGTTACTTACATGAGAGTAACACATTAGTTTTGCTATTTTTTATTTTGGAAAATAACTTTTTGCTATTCATATTTCTTAGTTGTGATGTTTTTGACACCATAATACTGAAAAAAAAAACATTTTTTAATATTAATTTTCATAGCTTGGGTTCGAAAGGGTTAAGTTAAGTGATCATTCAGATTTATTATTAAATTTATTAGTTTGTACGATTGTATGTACAAAGTAAAAATTTTAGTTTTTATGTGAATGTGAAGGATCTCTTGCTCTTAAGCAAAATCTTAGGTTTTAGCATGATTAGTTTTCGGAATTATTTTCAAACATTGAACAGTTAAAAAACAATTAAACTGATATTAAACCAATATAAAATTAGTGCCTTAATTTTTCGTTTTGCATTTCAGTATTCTCCATTTATTTCCTTGGTCCGGAATAGTTGACGAAGACTCACAACTGAGTGATACATTCAGGGTACCTGATCCAAAAACAGGACAAATGCGTCGGTTGATCTCACAGATTCCACCCAAAGAGGAGGAAATGTTTAGAAATATGATACGCCGACTTAACACTATTGTCAAGGTATGTACAAATTTATTGTTCTCATATAGGAGAGTATTTTAACATTTGTTTATTAACTTCATAGACTGCATCTGAGTTAGATGTTCGTATAATGATTGATGCCGAACAAACTTATTTTCAACCGGCGATTTCTCGAATTACGTTGGAAATGATGAGAAAATACAACAAAGAAAAAGCAATTGTATTCAACACTTATCAGTGTTACCTGACAGAAGCGTATAAAGAGGTTTGATAATGATAGAAAAACGATAGTTACCTATCTGAAAAATTGATTCTTTTAAGGTTTGCACTGATTTAGAGCAAGCTAAACGACAAAATTTCTACTTTGGAGCAAAATTAGTAAGAGGGGCTTATATTGAACAGGAAAGAGCAAGAGCAGCAGCTCTTAACTACCCTGATCCTATCAATCCCAATTACGAAGCAACCACCGACATGTACCATAAGGTTTTGACTGAATGTCTGAGAAGAATCAAGGTAAAAAATCGATGTTATTCAGTTTTTTCATTTTTACAAAGTAGTGTTAGTTACACAAACACATATGCATTGAACCAGGGACGGAGTGCAGTAAGATAGCTGTTCGCAAGGCGCAACGTTTTATCTACTTGAAAATTTATGTTTTTTATGAAACACGTTATTTATGTTTTTTTTAATAAAAAATATAAAATATTGGCATCTAAGCATTTACTACATTTGCTTAAAAGTGTAAAAGTACTTGAGTGAAAATTTTCAATCATATTTCTGGATGGAAAACTTAAAAAAAGCTTAATTTTTTGATCTAAAAAACAATTTATATACTCTTTTTCACATTAAACTTGCGCTAGCGAGAAAAAAAATAACAAATGGAAAGAATAATTTCACATAAGGGCGCCCGCCGGTTGCAGCGCCTTATTATCACCAAACAAAAATAAATACACCCCTGTCTGTGAGATTTTCAATTTGACAGGTGTGGATTGAAAAAATCCAAGAAAAAATTACACTTTTATTTTAACAAATTTAATTATTTTTATGACTTAATTCTACCAGAAACCAATTCTTAATTATTCTACGATAATCTATTCATATGAATAAATTCACTTTACATACATTTATGTTGCAAATAAAGTGTATTCTCATGTGAAAGGGAAGGGTCTCTGAATGGTTATAAAAATATCTTTTGCATAATTTTACACAGCAATACATTATAGTTTTTATTGTTTTATTTGTTTTTTATTAACTAAGACTTATTTTCTCACTTTTTAATTTTATAAAAGTTTTTGCAATCTTATTCTTATTTTTTTTTTTTTTCGATTCAGCAAACGGGTCTTAACTTAGGGATGGCGGTTGTTCCCTTCAAGCAAACGAGTCCGACCTCGACTACGAAACGGGTCCCACGGCGCGCCGCACAGTGGCCCATTTAGGCAAAAGTGCTTGCAATATTCATTTTTCGGGTGGGTCTATAATGAAAAACTTTTTAGATCAGTGCATTCACAAATGTTTGGAGCTCGAGTATTCGAAAAAAATTTTCAATTTGGGTTATTGGTGTGCCTTATTGAGCAGGCCAAAGTTAATAATTTTTTATTATGAAAAAAAAAATCTGTTTTTTTTTCTTAACTTTGAGTGTTAAAACTAGGAAGAGGACTTCTAAAACGTTTTGATTTTTATTTTTTTTCATATGCTGTGTAATTATTTAAACCAACAATTGAAAAAAAAAATAAAAAATTTATTTTTTAATTGTTTAATTTAATGTTTTTTGAAACACCGTTTTTTGCACACTTTTTCGACTTCAAATTGCATAGAAAAAAAAAATTCCTACGTAACCAAACCAAGCTCAGCTGATTCAAAATCCTTATATATTTCTTAATTAAAATCCAAAAGCTCAGCTGCGTCATTTTGCATCCAACTGAGCTAGAGCGATTTGATTTGATAAAGTCAGTCATTTTTTCGACTTTTTTTTCTCATGTGTAAAAATAAAATCTTGGAAAATTAGAGTTCTTTGTTTTGTATGTGATGGATTCCAATAACATGACTTTTATTTAAAAGGAAAAACATATTTTATGTATATTTACTACCTAATTTGTTTGAAAGGGTTTTATAGCTTATTTCTTTTAAACCTCTAATAAAGCTTTTAATTAATATCATTAACACGTGCAAAGTTTCAAGGATTCGGCAGAATGAAGACCTATTTAACATTGTTGCAACCTCATCGGATCCACTTATTTCTTCCTTAAGGCATGTAAAAACCCAAAAAGATCTGAAAGAACAATACTCTCCAGAAATGATGAGTTTATTACAAATTTCCCCGGACTTAGATGACAGTTTTCAAGAAATCTAGTGTTGCTTATAAGTAAATTTGTTACTTTTACCCTTTTCCACTATTTGACTTGTAATATATCACTGAAATACACTATAAATGTACTCTTGTATAAAGAAAAATAAAAAATTGCATACAAATTAAAAAAAAAAATACTTTTTTCCCCACTGTTTCACACGAATTGGTTCTTTTCCTTTTTCCCCACTGAGTCACTTCACTCAGATTACTTCAGAAATTGATTTTGACGATTGTATATCAATATACCATTATGTTTATCACCTTATCTAAAACTTCTTACTTTAACACCAAATTCTGAAACACCCTGTAAAGTTTTTTTTGAAACTCACAATCTTCATTGCCTTGGAAATTTTCTTCAAGATACAAAAAAAATTGTGGCGATATCTTTATTTGTTTAGAAGATATTAATTTTGCAAGCAAAAAAGTCAAAACGGGCCACTGTGCGCCGTGTGTCGTCTCCTTATGATAAATCATTTTTTTTTTTTTTTGTAAAAAATTAATATTTTTGCTATTAAAATATAATTTAGAAGTGTGAACTCATATGAAAACATATTTATCTTCGAAAATAACCCATGTTATGTATTCAAAATAAACTCCGAAACATGAGTACCTCGGAAATCGAAAATATTTTGAGGAATTTATGCGAAGCTTTGAGAGTGTATATATCACGTTTGGTGAATGTTAGAAAAATGTTGTTAATGTTATTTTGTTTATTTGAGTGTTGTTCTAAAACGTATAACAAAAAAAATTTAAATTTATAAAATTATATATGAGTTAATAAAATTTCTTTGATAAATAGCCAAAAAAAAATTAATTTTAAAACTTACATAGCTAATTAAAAAAAAAACATTGAAAATCATATCGATAATTTTTTTATAGTATTTTGCCTTAGGTCTATACTTAATATTGGCAAAGTTTGGTCTGCTTCTGTTTGCGATTTCCAGAGGTATTAACATTTATGTGCTACGAGTCAAGTACTCAAAAAAATTCATTTTTGAGAAACAGCTTCAAGGGGATCACAAAAATAAAAACATCCATGTTTTTAATAATTTTTAACCATACACAAGTAACAGAAGCTGTTTATGTAATTAAAAATATTTTACTATTGTTTTCAACAAGAAAAAAATTATATTTTTCTGCATACTAAATTTTTAATATAATTACTTGACCCGGGCACGCTCTACAGTATATTATAGCGTATTCACCAACCTCACCGATATAAGAATATACGAAAATGCAACTTAAACGTTATTTCAAAATTTTAAAGCGATTGACAAAAAACTATTCGAGATTTGCTATGAAACGCAAATATACACACGTTTTTTTGTATAGAGAAGATAAACAAAACAAGTTGACTTCAACTTAAGTTTTCTCAAATATATTGAAAATATTTAGGTAAACGGGCTTTAAAAGAAAACATTTAGTTTTTTTAGAAACTGTCACAAATTTATTTAAAATAAATCACCACGTTCAAGAATATAACCTCAAAAACTGTTAAAAAACGACATTTCAAAATTTTCTAACGGGAATATTTAAAAAACGTGATATGATAGAATATTTCTGACTTCGGATTCGAGTTCAGCATACCAAAAACCTTACGAAAAGTATACATTGGTTTATATAACAAAAAAAAAATTGATTTTGCTCACCAGTGTTTTCTTCAATAAATGTTAAGAGGTAATAATACCTTGTAAACCACGAAATCGAGCGTCATTTTCATCAGCGTATAAAACAAAGAAGAAATATTATTTTCTTTTGGTGTTTGTTTAGTTTAATAAAGTATATTAATGGGTAACAGAATAGGCTAATGTTAAATTTTTTAATGATGTGAAATTTTTTAAATGGCGGTGTAATTCATGGTGATAGTAAAATCCTGTGCTCCCATCGGGCAACCAACTAACTCCTACAGTTTTTTTTTTGAAATATTAAAATTTAACGATTTAAGGGTTTTTTTTTACGAATTTTGTTTTTGGAATGAAATAATTTTTTCAAACTAATGCAATTTCTTTAAAAATTAATATTTCAAAAAAATCCTACGTACTTCACTAGAGAATAGTATTTTTAAGCTCCACACAAAATTTCAGCCCAATCGGTAAAAAACTGTAGAAGTTAGTTGGTCGCCCGGTCGGAGCACAGGATTTTACTATCATCCTGAACTACACCGCCATTTAAAAAATTTCACATCATTAAAAAATTTAACATCAGCATATTCTGTTACCTATTAATATACTAAATTATACTAAACAAACACCAAAAGAAAATAATATTTCTTCTTTGTTTTATACGCTGATGAATATGACGCTCGATTTCATGGTTTACAAGGTGTTATTACCCCTTAATTTCATAAATTATACTAAAAAAAAGTTATAGGTTGTTCAATTTGTTTATTTGTACCTTTTTTTCTAATCTGCCATAAACACACAAAAACAAATATTAAAACTCCAAAAACTTAGCTGCAAGTATTTATGATAAGCTTTTGTATGGGCTCGACACACTGTGCGGCACACATACCTTCAAAAACCGCTCATGATAATTTTTTACTTGCGATATAGGTACTATATATCAAGTTATGCATTCGTACAAAAAAAAAAGTTGAGATAACATTTTTCCATGACATTACGATGGTAGACAATGCCAAAAAAGTGGGTCCCGGAAGTCCGTCTGTCCGTCTGTCTGTCTGTATAAGGAGCTACAGCCTAAACGGATGGACTGATTAATGTCAAACTTGGTATGTAGCGTTATTTGACGGCTCTCCAGAGGGGTTTTTGGAATTAATTTTTTTGGACCAAAAATAACGGTACTTGTCATATACCGATTTTAGTAAAATTGAAATATCTCGAAAACGGCTCCAACGATTTTGTTTAAAAAATTCAAATTATAGTTTTAAAATAAAATCTATCTTTCAATGAAAAATTTTTTTTTTGAAAATCATTATTAACGGTACCTGCCATAGAACCGTTTTTTTTCAAATCCGATTATCTCCGAAACTGCTTATTCGATTTCAACGAAACTTTTTGTGAAAAAGCATTTATATAATTTAAATATAAACCAAGAATAAAATTTTGAAAAAAATAAATTTTGGATTTTAAAAAAAAATTTCAAAATTTTTTTTTGAAAAATCAAATTTTCGAAAACGGGACATGGAATTTTTTTGAAATTTTGTTTTTAGATGTTGATTAGTGATTTCTACAAAATGGCATACCAATTTTATTTTAAAACTTTTTTTCCAAAAAATTATTTATAAAAAATTAGTTTTTTTAAAAACGGCTCTAACGATTTTGAAAATTTTTTTTCTAAAAATGCATGTTAATATCTCAATTAAAACTGCATACTTGTTTTGAAGGGCAATTTAATTTCAGATTTAATTTTAATTTTTTTTAAAAACGAATTTTATTTTTTTTTCCAAATTTCTATATAAAAAGTGCGACCCAGTCGTGCATTTTATTTCGCAATGGAGTTGTACTTGACTAAAAACACTGATTAACAGTAATAAAGCTTTTTTCTAATGAATTTAGGTATAAATAAAGTATTTTGGATTTGTTGGTATACACTGAAAAAAAAATACTGAATTCTAATATTTTTCAACATCAATAAATATTTAATAGTTTAAATTTCACGCTTATATTTGTTTAATTGATAATACAATATCAATTCGTCAAAAAAAAAAATTTTATTAAAAAAGTCAAAAATTTTCACAAAATTAGGTTCACATAAAAGACGATAAAAACCAGACGGGCAAACATTTTTTTTTGTTTTTGCTTTTTGACATCTTCCTCTTTAATATGATACCAAAAATGTTACCGAATATCACCGAATGATATAGCCTGGGTCCCGAGTATACTTAGCTCAAACTAGATTCCTTAAAATTATCGAAATTTCGTTCTTTTTTTGTAACTTTTGACATGTTTTTTTTTTTTAAGAACAGAGATTTTTTTTAAATAAAAAAATTATGTAGTGTTGTTAATGGTATATTCGAATTTGCTTTTGAATCCGAAAAATTAGAATATTATTAAAGAAACCTCTAAAGCGAGTAGTTTTTAGTCTTTGTCGGCCTATAAAAAAAAAGCTCCACGATGCTCCACGTTAATTTTAGTAACAATTTAAAGATTATGATTATGATATATACTATTTATGGTGTTAAAACAAATGACCCATTTTGACCCATTCTCTCGTAAGAGCTTTTTGAGTGTAGCAATGCGTGTCACTCAAACAGCACTTGAAATCGGCTTCTGGTATTATCGTTTCTAATTTAACGGCTTTTTTTGATAAAATAAAGTTATTTGTAAGATGTGTATGTATTTATCACTGATAAACCAAAAAATTAAGAACAATTCAAAAAAGGAAAAATATCCAAAAACGGTATGAAATTTTTTTCAAAATATAAATAACTTTTTTTTCGAAAACTTTTAGTTTTCTTTGGTTTATCTAAAATTTAAACGGTATTTAATAATAAAATGTTCAAATAAACTCAAAAGAATTTAATTTTGCTCACAATCACCCATAGTTATAAAATAGCGGCACATTTTCTAAAAAAAACGTAGAAAGGAATATTTTGATAGCTTTTCTAAAATGATCTCAAATGTAAGAAAACTTTTTTTTAACGAAGTAAACTAAATTTATTATTAAATTAAATGAAATTTTCAAATGTATCTTTAAATTCTCTGTAAAGTGATCCGTTGTTGAGATAATGATAGTCAAAGTCAAAAGTATGGTTTTTGGTTTGATGACTGATATTGCATTCTTAAAGCCAAATATTTCTAAAAATAATAATCATTTTTTCGCAAAAAATTTTCCAACTTTTTTCAGAGAAAAGTAAAAACAAAAAAAATGGAAAATGTTGGTATTTGAATAATTCCAAAGATTAACCATTAGAAATAAAATATTTAGTTTTAAAATCTTAAAACTATAGGAATGTAGCTTTCACATGCTTTTTATTTTGTCATGATACGATCATTTTTATACTATCTATCGAAAATCACTAAAAAAATCAAAATTTTGTTTTTGTTCCCTTAACTTTTTGGGCTAGTGTAGTAAGTATAAATTTAAGGTGCTTATGAAACTTTTTAATTATTTGCTTTTTCAAAACCTTCTTTGTATTCAGTTTTAATTAAGCCTTAAAGTATAAGAGAAATTCACTTCACAAAAAAAGGAAACAAAAAGAGTGAATATATGCAACTTTTGAAAAAAATATTGATTTTAAAGTGCGACACACAATTTTTAAATCACGATGAGAACTCGTTTTATTTAATTTATATACCAAATATCAATCAAATCGGTCCACCCGTTCAGTTTTTATAGGTTTTTTCCACTTCCTCCATAGAAGGGAACCACTATGCGGCAGCTCAAATTAGTATGGAAATTATAATCACCGCGAAGCCGATTTTATATGTATTGGTTTTTTCACCACGATTTCTCCTTCGACTTTGTGTTCATACACAAAAAGTTGCAAGTGCAACTCCGTTTTTCTCGTTTTGAGGTCAGAGTGTCTTTTCTGAACTCAGTTTTCTTGCTTGAAGGGTACCGGTTTTTGGAAAAACCCGTTTTCGGTTTGGTTAGTTGAAAGAGGGAATGAAAGTTTTGAGGGTTTTCAGTTTTTTGTCTCGTCGATGGGTGTTTTTATTGTTCGACGTTTTTTTCTGCCGTTTTTTTTCGGTGTTTTGGTTTTTTTCGCAAAAACCGGTTTAAACCGATAGAACAAAAAAAACTGAAAAAACCGGTTGACCGAAGCAAAAAAACAGAAACCGGCCGGTTTTTCCCATGCCTATCTTAACTCTTAACATCGTATGTATAATGGTCGGAATAAGTATTTTGACAAAATGAACATTTTTCTATCTGATGGGAATAATCTGTAACGGTTTAACATAAAATAAAGAATTTGACGATTAATTAATAAGTATAATATTAACTCCTATGTGGACTTGATGTCAAATTCGTTTATCCTAATTAGTGTGGTCCACGGTTGCATTTTTTTTTAAGTGGACCCCCTAGTTCGGTTTCATATCCTATTAGTATCATATTGGGGAATTTTCAGCCTCCTATCTATATAGAAGGGGGTGCTCATCGATATTCAAAAATTGGATTTTTTTGAAAAAAGGAAAAGTAAAAACAAATTTTTTTTTCTTTTTTTTTATTGTAAATAAGGATTAACATTAACATATTTTATAAGTAAGTTAAAAAATTAACATAAGATATTTATTTTTATAAAAAATAAGTTTCTTTAAGATAAAACTAAGTTGACTAACTATTTTTGTATGCTTTGAGTAGAAACGGTTTTGCGATTGTGCTCCACTACATAGAGAATAATTTGTTTTTCTTCCTCGTTTGTTGTCAGGATTGTGTTGAATTCTTCAAACAGTTTAACTCTCCTTTCAGCAGTATCGTTGACCACACGTAAATTTTGTATGCGACTTTTACCATTAAGATAGTCAGCATTCCGTTCCAAGTCTCTGGTGGTATGTCAAGAAAATCTTCACTGATGTTCAAATCTGACAGCGTTTTCGGTGTTCTCCGTGATGCAAAATTTGCTATGGTATCAACTGTAGATAATTTCTTAGAGTCACCTCGTTCATATCGATGACCACCTTCACATTCCATATTTCGTACAATTGCCTTTTTTACCCACAGGACATTCTGTCAGAAAACAAGGAAAAAGCCACCAACTCATCTGACAAATACCACAAATGCCGCTCTAAAACACCTCTCGCTGCTGCTGTTTCATAAGATTTTAGGCACTTTTAAAGTTTCAGATCATTAATGGCTGCATCTGCTGCCAGAGGCTCTTCTATCCATGCCTTGGTGTAGACAAGAGCTCCAAATGTAACAAATCGGATGATTCTCTTCTCGTTTGGCTAGCTTAAATGCTGATGAATTATTTTTTAAAATAAAAATTTTCATACCATACAGCAATTTCGCCATCCATCGAGCATGATGAACAGGTCCTGGACAACGCCAATGAATTTTCGAAGGTGGTTTGTTAAGCACTATCATTAGCTGCGTTCCTTTGGAAATATTTATCTACTTTTTAGTACTTAAAACTACTTTGATCTACTTTGCTATACTGAAAAAGTAGTTCAAAGCAGCTTTAAGTACTAAAAAGTAGATAAATATTTCCAAAGGAACGCAGCTATTGTAAGCTCAATAAGTTCGTTATAATCATCCCGAAGTTGTTTTCCACCAGCTAAAGCATTTGTTAGGCTTCCAAGAATAGTTCACTGCTAGAATTAAAATCGAGGCAGTCATAGTGTTGTCTAGAAAATGTATCCTAACTGTCCCTGAATCTTTTAAATAAAGGAATTTCGGGGGAACTTGATGGTCCAAAGCAAAGTGTAAATATTTTTGAGAGCATTATTTCAAAAATGTGATGTCGACAAGCAAGCCATGACAGATCTCGATCTGCCTTCGCTTCCAAAAGAACATATGTGCCTTTTTTTTGCACCTGTAGGTATTTGAAGCAGTTGTATCGAAACTCATGGAATGGACTTGGTTTGTGACGTTCCAATCTTCCATCGTGTGAAAAACAGCTTCAGATATATTTTCACCCGTTCCTGAAGAAAGTTTTGGCACTCTCAGCAATTTTTCTGAACCATTTCCGGAGACAAGAATGGGGACTCGTCACTCGTTCTACTTTCTGAATTCCTTTAATATCGAGTAATATTTTTCCATTCCAATGTACTACGAGTGGATATGTTGGCTCGAGCTTATTTTTTTAAATTTCACTAAATTCAGACCTAGACTTTATTCTGGCTCGTCGGATTGAACTTCTTGAAATTGGTAATGAATTAGGATTGCAGCCAAGTGTGGAAGATATCAGTATAAGTAATCGCATCGCTTCTATATCGGTTATTTTATTTCTGTCAAGTGCGCTCGTTACATGTTTCGTGAAAACACCACTTGTTGACGCCACATTGTCACTTACATTGGTCTTAATGGTTCTGTGAAATCTTCATCCCTTATTTTTTTAATAGAGCTGGCTACACTGAAAGCGCTGCTTAAGCTGGAGTCAAGAATGTGTTGTTGACTAGAAAAAAGAGAACTGGAAACATTACTTTCAGCAGCCTTTTGCTTCCTTTCTTCAGTTTTTTGTTTTCGTTTTCGGGAGCGTTCCTTGGCATTTTCCAGTTCCATGTCAATTGAAGACATCGACATCTTACGCTCGCCCCTCTGGTCTATTAGAAAATTTCTGTAAGATCCAGAGCGTTTGAATGAGCTATGTCAAAAAGTTTATCTAGCTTTGCTGTGAAAAATGTACTCTTTTTGTCTGTCCTTCTGAAGGCCTTGTTTTATGCTTCTTTAAAAGAAGCCAGAATTTGTGAATTTTAAAAAGTGGATCTAGGCAATGCTTTTGTTGTCTTGTAATAATAGCAGATTTGTTCCACACTTCTATTACTTCTTGAATAGTTGTAAGCGCAGCATCTTTCACACATTTGGTTTCGTGTAGTACCCGATGAAAACATAATAGAACTTGCCGAAGGGTTGGTAGTTGGTTTAATCTCATCAATGGCTCAAGATCACGACATCCAAGATCCGAGAAGAAAAATTGCTCCTTTTTTACGTGTTGAAGAACTCACTCTAATGGACTGGTACGATAAACTACTATCTCACAAAAACTATTTTTCTAAGTCTCTATAGGTATAACAATGTTTTTTTTTTGGTAATTTGTCGTTAAGTGAAGTTCTTAGCCCAGTCATTTTAGTCATTTTTAAGCCCAATCTGCGGAATAATTCCTACTGGGCTGAATTTTGGTATACAGCTTAATGACGGCTTTGTTATGAAGATGTGAAAAATCGACATTCTTAAAAATATTCTGGTATAAGGAGAATATTTTTAAGAAAGATGGCCACCTAGGTTTCTATAGATTTATTTTATACCACAGGTGTTTAAAATTTTTCATAAAATACTTTTTTACATTTTGCATCAAAAAACAGATTTCAAAATTTTTTTACGAAAATGTGCAATAGCTTTGAAATTTTTAAAGTGTTTATGTACTCATCCAATTATTGTAGAAAATTATAAAAAAAAGAAATAAATAAAATTCATTCATTCGTGGTTGTTGTGAACGAAAACATAAGATGATAAAATTTAAAATACACTGAACGAAAAAAAGTCCATATTTTATGAACTGGTTGCGATAGAACTTTTTTCTATCTGTTTTTAGAACAATCATAAGTGTAGCTATAAGCCGTTTTAGGGTTGTCCATTCTCTATTGCACACCCTGTATATTTTCAGACATATTCTAAACAAAAATTCCCAGGAAAATGGTTTCGGGAGAAGGGCCCCAATCGGAAAAATGGCGAAAATTTCCATTTTTTTTTTTGGTTTCCCCATATTCTTAACAGTTGAGGAACGAAATTCAAGCTAAAAAAATAATGAAATTTCAGGAACTTTTCAGTTAGGAGTTTTTTTTCAGGAATAGGATTATGACGATTACAACTAAACTTCAACTTTTTGAATCGTTATACCTAAGAAACGGTGGGTCTTAGGAAAAAAAGTGTCATGACACTTTTTATATATAATAATCTGGTCTACAATTCTTGCATTGAAAATTTTTTGATAAGACTTACCGTTATGCTGAAAATCGTGAAAAACCAGTTTTTGTGACCTTTTGACCCCTATAAATCTTAACGCGGACACGATATCAATGTCGATTTTTCACATCTTCATAACAAAGCCGTCATTAAGCTGTATACCAAAATTCAGCCCAGTAGGAATTTTTCCGCAGATAAAACATAAAATTACTGGACTACTATAACAATTATATTTTTGTGACTGCATCGGATGATTCTAAACGACTACGAAAGCTGAAATATTTTCCTCATTGATTTCAATTTCAATTTTGTTTTTATTGAACTTGTTATTTACAATTGACTTAAAATTAACTTATGTCTAAGATTCATTGATAGATACAAAATTTTGTTGGCACAGAGGGGGCCTAACCTTATACAATGACTAAGTTATAAAATATAAATAAATATTATACATGGATAAACTTAATTTAAAGTCTGCTGACTAGGTTGTCCTCGGGGTGTTCAGACCCGGATGTCCAGTTGCGGGGTTGGTTGAGTTAGTTGGTTGGCGTTAGCCACGGTAGTAAGCCGACTGGGTGTCGGCGTAAAAGTTAACTTCTTCTTTGTCCATTGAAATTATGTTCTCAGCAAGTATATCCAAAGCGCAAAGGTACCTAGGTTCCGGATGTCGTTGTTGGGCTGTCATTCTTCTCATCAGTTGATTGGGATGGTTGGCGATATTTCCTACCAGTACCTTCGCCGATTGCAGTAGATACTTTTCCAGTGGTATGATTTTTGCTTCCTCGTAGAGTTGCTTGTTGCTATAGTATTTCTGCCGCTGTCGGTCAAAGATGAGTCCAGTGCAGTATTTTTCTCTCGAACATTTGTAGTTCCTTTATGGCTGTCTTGGAGATGGTGTACCATACTGGAAAGCTGTAGGCAATGACTGGTCGCAGAAGCTGCTTGTAGATCAAGAGTTTCGTTTGTTGTCTCAATCCTGTTCTTCTTTTCATCAGAGGGTGAAGGCGATGGAAAGCAAAGTTGGCTTTTTTGAGGACCAAACGGGAGTGATTGTTGAATCTGAAGAGCTCGTTAAAGTTGATTCCTAAAGTACTTGGCGTTGCGTTTGGCTGGCAATCTAGTTCCATCTGGAAGTGTCAATGTGATGCTTCTACAGCTTCCAGCCGATCGACTGCCTCTTCCTCCTGATCGTCTAAGGCACAGTAGTTCCGACTTGGATGAGTTTATTCGGATACCCCATTTACTGTAGAACTCATACAGTTTCCGAATGTGAGCTTCGACTTTCCTGGCAGCTATTGTTGGCGAGATGGACTTGCAGTAAGTGAGTGAATCGTCTGCGTAAAGCAGGTTCTCGCACTCACTTGCAGGTGGTTTTCCTCATTGATCTCGTTTTCGAAATCGCACATTAAGTGTCCTGCATTCTCGGTTGCATCGACTAAAATTCGCAAAGAGAAAGGGTTGCGGCTAGTACTTTCATGTTTTGAAATTATCATTGGCGCCGCCAAATAGCACGTGCGCTGTGGTACGACGAGACAGTCGGCACGCTTTGAAAAAGGATTTGGCTTGGGACCGAGCGGTCTTAGGTATGTTTTGCAGTTTTGGTGGTGTGGTTTTGAACATAACACCCCCAAAATCTGGACTTACGGGCAAAACACGGTTTTTTGGACCTTCACCCATTGAAAAAATTGATTCCTTATCGAACCGTGAAAACTATATGTTACTATGTCTTCTAGTTTATGAGAAAATTGAAAAATAAAAACAAAAAATATTTTGAAAAAAGAAAAATCTGATAAAATAATTTCTCAATTTTCTCAAAAACTAGAAGACATAGAAACATATAGTTTTCACGGTTCGATAAGGAATCAATTGTGGCAGTTTTCTGTGTGAGTAATTTTTTTACTAAAATTCACAGTCTGGACAAAAATAGTATAAAATGAGTTTAAAAATTTTTTTTTCGCCTATTTTTAACTTTGAAATCGATTATTTCACAAACTATTGGTTATATTATATTGATTTAAAAATTAGAATCAAATGTACAATTTTGCCTTTTGGAAATGGTATCATTTATTACTGTAAGTAATGCCGATGTTTTTTAATATTTTTTTTTTTATTTTGATAATTTTTTTTTAGAAAAATGCCCCTCCCACCTAAACTGGCAGAGATAGACCCCCCTCCCAAAGAAAAAAATGTTTGTATTGAGCTCCTCTACAAAAACCCGTTATCAAATCCTGGCGCCCAAGTTATCCTACTACGTGCCGAAACAACATTTTTGTTCTATACCTAAAAGTTCGAATTTCTGTATCTGGGTTGAAATCGAAAAATTTTTTTTCTAAGCCAATTTTGAAGTGATTTTCATAAAAAATACATCGATTAATTGGGAAATAGATATAGTTTTAGAATATATTTTTTAAATAGCATGTTGTTTTGAAAACATATACTTTTAATTGATGCCGAAGTTGGGCAAATTTTTTTTTTTTTTTGACGGGAGGAAATCTTCAAAAGACACTTGGCAGTATTCTACACCAAGTAGTGTGGGACTCTTAACCACTAAAACCACCTCTTTATCAGGACCAATCTTGAGAGATCGACATCAGATTTTTCTTTCTTAACTTTGTAAAATCACTTTGGGGGAAGTTTAAACTTTTAATACTTTCCCATGTTTTTTTTTTTTTAAACCATAAGCTCATGAGGCTTGGTTCTTCTTAATCTCCGAACATTCTTTCTGGTATTCAAGACGGACACCATTTCAGAATTGGTTTGACTTTGCAGTCTCTGATTATGGGATACAGCGTATATTTTAACAACTTCTGTAACCGTTTCTATTTGTAAGTCACGATGTAGATCACTATTTCTTATGTACCAAGGTGCATTAACTATTCCACGAAGGACTTTGTTTTGGAATTTTTGGATGATTTCGGTATTTGTTTTCTTTGTACAGCCCCATAATTGGATACCATAGGTCCAAACAGGCTTTAGTACTTGATTATACAGCATTATTTTGTTTTGGGTTGATAAATCAGAGTTGTTACCAAGTAACCAGTACATTTTTCTAAATTTCAAGTTTAGTTCTTCTCTTTTCTTTTTGATGTGCTCTTTCCACTTTAGCTTTGCATCCAAAGTCATTCCAAAGTATTTGGCCGTATTGGCGTAAGGAACCGCTTGATTATTAATGAATATTTGAATATTGTTTATCTTTTTATTTGTAAAGTTTATATGTGAAGATTTTGTTTCATTGAGTTTGATACGCCATTTTTCGGTCCAATCTCTGACTGTGTCGACGGCATTTTGCAGTTTTACTGATGCCTTAGAGACACATTTGTCGGGTACCAAAATTGCGGTATCATCTGCAAAAGAAGCCATTATGGTGTGATTCCCAACTGGGATATCCCTTGTGTATAGTAAATACAGGGTAGGACCTAGGACACTTCCTTGTGGTACACCGGCTTCTATTTTCTTCAATTCCGAATATTCTTGATCGTACCTTACTCTAAACAATCGGTCTGAGATGTACGATTTTAATATTTCATAGTACTGTCTGGGAAGATCCCTTTGCAGTTTGTACTCAAGTCCCTCATGCCAAACCTTGTCAAAGGCTTGAGCAACATCTAAGAAAATAGCTGAACATACTTGTTTTTCTTCTAATGCTTTTTCTATTACATCCGTTATTCTATGAACTTGGTCTATCGTGGAATGTTTATTTCTAAAGCCAAACTGATGATTTGGGATTAACCTTCTTTCTTCTATAATTTTGCTAAGTCTCTTCAGAAGCAGTTTTTCAAAAACTTTTGCCATAATTTGTATAAGCGATATTGGTCTGTAAGACGTCACTTCTGTAGGTGGGTTACCTTGCTTGGGTATGACAATAACTTCAGCAATTTTCCAATGGTGTGGGACATACCGTTGCTTAAGGCATGCATTTATTATATATTGGAGTTTTATGAAGGCTTTCAAAGGCATTTCTTTCATAACCTGAGCAGTTTATTACTGCTAACCTAACCTGGTGATTTTTTATTTGATAGTTGATGTAAACACATACTTTTTATTTCTTTTAATCTTACAATTGGTATTTCGCTTTCATCTATCTTATCAACAAACTGTAAGCTATTTTCAGCCGCGTTTGTTGGGTATGGCTTAAAAACATTCGCAAGATGCTCCGCGAAAAGGTTAGCTTTTTCTTTTGGGTTACCGATCCATTTCCCATCTTGAGATTTCAAGGAAGAATTTAGTAACTGCGGTCTTTTCAGGCGCTTGGCTGCTTTCCATAGCGAAAAATCGGTTGAAGCATCAGTCGTTAAATTCTTTAGGAATGTACTGAGTGAATTATTTTTGAATTTATAAATTTGTTTTTTAAGATTGTTGCTTATACGGTTAAACGTTGTTTTATCATCTGGAAATCTAGTATTTTGCCATTTTCTTCGAGCTCTTCTTTTCTCTATTATCTACTCTCTTATCTCTAAAGGATATTTTATTTCATTTTGTCTTCTATTGGGCAGTTGGGCAAATGACGAAAAAAATAGAATTTTTGAACTTTGACAGCTTATAAATTCTAAGTGCTTTAACCGAGTTACATGTTTTATACATTATTAAAAAGGTATATTTATCTTCTATCAGAAACTGTAAAAAAATCGAAAATGGGTAAAAAATTGTCGAAGCTAAAATTTGTTCAATGGGTGAAGGTCCAAAAAAACGTTTTTTGCCCGTAACTCCAGATTTTGGGGATGTTAGGGGATTTTCAAATACCGTTTCGTATTCAGTGCGATTAGCTCTACAAAACCTGATAGGTCTCCGCCCGCGTATATTTTAAAACCTCATTTTTGTAACACCGTGTAATTAAAACTCCTATAATTCATTCTTTAAAAAAAATCCCAAGCAAATCAAAAGTTCTTCAGATTTTTGAAAAAATGTCATTTTGTCCTAACCTTGCGAGAAGAACCCGGACTTTGAACTACTATAAAATTGAATTTAATTAACTCACGGAATTTATTTGTACATCATTTTTCAGATAATTTCATTGTAAACAAGTCTGTCCTTGGACATTTTTGGTTTAAATGTAAAAATGGAGTTATGAAATAAAAACGGCACCGACCTCTTTTCCAAGATGGCGTCTGTTCCCGATGTACTATCATCCCAAAAAATTTACTATAACGATAAGAACATACACTCAAACACGTTTCATGAAAAACGTCCCGCGAAAATTTTGTTTAAAACTCAATTTTCTCAAAAACTAGAAGACATGCGGCCATATTATTCACTCTGGATTTAGTTTGGATTAAAGTTAATTTTAAATCCAATCCATTAAATCTGAATTTCATAAATCCAAGGATATAATTTTTTGTTCATTTTATAGTAGGAGATCCCGCCATAGGACGACCTACCCTCATCGTTATACCAGTTGAGAGTTATATTTTCTGAAAGGTAGTGTCTAAGGCAATAAATTGCACATGGGTTGCCTAGCGATATCCTGCCAAGGCATAGTTTTGCCAGGCTTTAAAGTTCATTTTTGAAAATTTTTGAATACGCGACCCTGCTTATATGGCAAGCCTAAGAGTTATAAAAAAATATTATGTCATAGGAAATTTAATTTAAAAATTTTAATTTTCACGATTTTTTAAAATTTGAAGTTTGAGTAGGTGAACAAAGGTGAATTTAGAAAAAGGGCAAAAATCTATTATCTAAACAAAACGTGATAAAAATAAAATTGAAATTGGAATCGATAGATCGATCGATAGATAGAAAGAAAATAAAGTAACTTGACACGTATCTGTCAAATTTTTAATATTACTTACCGTTTTTGCGTAGGGATTTTTTTAAAAAGTACTTATTTTCGTATTTCAACATATTAAAGGAAAAAATCCCGTCATAGGACGACCTATCCACGTCGTTATACCAGTTGAAAGCTATATTTTCCTAAGGGTAGTGTCTAAAGAAACTGTTTGCACATGGGTTGCCTGGCGACATCCTGTCAAGGCATAGGGTTGCCACGCTTTAAAGTTCATTTTTTGAGTTTTTTCGACCACACCACCCTGCTTATATGGTAAGTGTTAGAGGTGTAAAAAAAAATTATGTTAGAGAAAATTACATTTAAAAATTTGTATATTCAGGATTTTTAGAAATTTGACATATAAGACGGGGAAACTGAGGTAAATTTGAAAAAAGGTCAAAAAGCTGTTTCCTTAACAAAAAGTGGTAAAAAAAAGATTGATACTGGAATCGATAGATATTGTGAAGTTATATAAGTCACACATACAAACCAAAAATGTAAAAAATCTGCTACTCGAGATATAGACGTTTAAAAGTCAAAACCGTGAAATTCGATGTTTGAGAAATAATTCACCAAAAATCAGCACGAAAGGTATTTGAAACAATATTTATGTTATTAGAGAGAAAAAACGAAACAACTTGACACTATTCTGCCAAATTTTTCATTTGACCAACTTTTTGGCGCCTGTGTATTTTAGAAGAATTACAGATTTTACAATTCAGCTCACTCTTTCGGTGAATGGAATTGTAAAAAAAAACAGGCGCCAAAAAGTTGGTCAAATGAAAAATTTGGCAGATACGTGTCAAGTTGTTTTATTCTTCCTAACTTATCACATAAAAATTATTTAAAATATCTTTCATTCTGATTTTTGGTGAATTATTTCTCAAATATCTAATTTGAGTGTCATGACTCTAAAAAGATTATATCTCGAGTTGTAGATTTTTTACATTTTTTATTTGTATGTGTGGCTTTCATATATTTATAATATCTATCGATTCCAATTTCAATTTTATTTTTATCACGTTTTGTTTAGAAAATAGATTTTTGCCCATTTTCTAAATTCACCTTTGTTTACCCTACTCAAACTTCAAATTTTAAAAAATCCTGAAAATTAAAATTTTTAAATTAAATTTCCTATGACATTATATTTTTTTTATAACTCTTAGGCTTGCCATATAAGCAGGGTCGCGTATTCAAATATTTGCAAAAATGAACTTTAAGGCCTGGCAACCCTATAGCCTTGACAGGATATCGCTAGGCAACCCATGAGCAATTGATTTCCTTAGACACTAGCTTTCACAAAATATAACTCTCAACTGGTATAACGATGAGGGTAGGTCGTCCTATGGCGGGATCTTAGACTATTATTCACTAAAAAAAATTATGTGATTATTCAATAAGTTTTGTATAATTTGCATTTATCTTTATTTTTCCTTCACAAAATACTTGACAAAACAACTAAACAATGTGAAAATGAATTTTACATCTGGATTTATAAAGTTAAACAGACCTTCAGAGAGCAGTTTAAATTGGTTTGGATTTAACAAGATTGGATTTAAAAAATTGGATTTAAGATTGGATTTTAGTAGTGAATATTATGGAATTGGGTTTATTTTTGACATTTGACATTGTTTACATCCAGATGAATTTTTTAAACTAGTGAATAATATGGCCGATAGAAACATATAGTTTTCACTGTTCGATAAGGAATTAATTGAGGTAGTTTTCTGTGTGAGTAATTTATTTACTAAAATTCGCAGTCTGGACAAAAATAAAATAAAATGAGTTTAAAAAAATTTGTTTCGCCTATTTTTAACTTTGAAATCGATTATTTCACAAACTATTGGTTATTAAGATTGATTTAAAAATAAGAATCAAATGAACAATTTTGCCTTTCGGAATTTTTATTACTGTTAGTGTTGCCGTTGTTTTTAATAATTTTTTTATTTTGATAATTTTTTTTTAGAAAAATGCCCCTCCCACCTAAACGGGGGAGATAGACCCCCTCCCAAAGAAAAAAAATGTTTGTATTGAGCTCCTCTACAAAAACCCTTTATCAAATCCTGGCGCCCAATTTATCCTACTACGTGCCGAAACAACATTTTTGTTCTATACCTAAAAGTTCGAATTTCTGTATCTGGGTTGAAAACGAAAAATTTTTTTTTCTAAGCCAATTTTAAACTGATTTTCATAAAAAATACCTCGTTTGATTTGGAAATAAATATTATTTTAGAATATATTTTTAAAACAGCATGTTGTTGTGAAAATATATTCTTTAATTTGATGTCGAAGTTAAGTAAATGACGAAAAAAAATGGAATTTTTGAAACTTGACAGCTTATAAATTCTAGGTGGTTTAACCGAGTTACATGTTTTATACATTTTTGAAGAGATATATTTATCTCTTATTAGAAACTGTAAAAAAATCGAAAATGGGTAAAAATTTGACGAAGCTAGATTTTTTTCAATGGGTGAAGGTCGAAAAAACCGTTTTTTGCCCCTAACTCCAGGTTTTGGTGGTGTTAGGGACTTTTTAAATACCGTTTCGTAATCAGTGCGACTAGCTCTACAAAACGTGATAGATCTCCGCTCGCGTATATTTTGAGTGTTACACCGTGTTATTGCTAATCTTGAAAATCTCCTTTCCCGCTTTGACCTTGAAAATCGCGACTCGCGGACATTAGATTTTTCTAGACTTTAGAGGTATGTTATAGAATGCCAAAACGAAGATATTGAGCAAAAAAAATTTCTATTAGCATTCATTCCGAGATTTACCCCTTTTTCACCTTATTTTATTATGTGTCCCCTAGAATCAAAAACAATCTATTCCACTTTTTGTGAAAAATGAGTTAGAAACGCAGTTTATCTCAATTTTTCAACCTTTATCTTCGAGTGTGGTTGAGCACTTTCAAAGTCAACTTGTTCCAGAGTTATACTTTATAGAAATATTACAGTTTGAATCAAAACGAATGTATTCCACATTCTTCACATTCTTTGAGAATCAAAACAACACTATTCCTGAAATCCGTAACAAAAGTGTGAAAACAAAAAGTATTCATGACTTTTAGTATTAGGTAGGAAAGTATGAACAGATAAAAGTATTCAAGGAAAAAAGTATGCGCGACAAAAGTTCGAAAAATGGAAAACTATTATTTTGACTGGGTTTTGATCTGGCAATAGTTACAAAGAGAAATGAGAATTTTAGAAAACAAAAAGAGCGATGGACAATTCTGATTGGTCAAAAAAGAATAAATAGACGAATTTATTGTTAGATAGGGCTGGGGTCTCAGAAAAAAAGAGAGTATATAGATATTCATAAGGATAGGAGGTCTAAATTTAATTTTCAGTCTCGCAGCTGCGATGAGCCAGGCAAGGTTAAGAGTGCGCTCGATTATTTTTTGTTTAATTAGGGAGAGTGGAGTATTTGTATGGAAGGTGGACGTCCCGCGGCCAATATAATGTTATTTATTTAGTTAGTTAAGTTAAAATGCAATTTTATATTTATGTATTATTTATTTAATTTTTTTTTCTTCGATAATTTGGTCAAAATAATATCCACGTTGATTTTTTTGGAGAATTCAAGAATTTGTAGAAGATAACATTTTTTAGAGCCACCCTAATAAGAAAAAAATTAATATAAACTCCTTTTCTCAAAAAACACGATTTCGAAATTTTCTGTGTCATTAAAATTTAAATTTTTCGAAAAATGAAAAAAGAAACATTTTTTGCACCACCCTAATTAATATGTTTGCTTTTCATTTTTTTTTAACAATATTTACATTTATTAAAAAAAAAAAATCGAATCAAGAGTCAAATAAATTTCTTTTTGAGTTCTGCAGCAATAAAATTTTGGCTGCGCAATCTGCCCTATGTTGACGACATACTGACGTTTATGAACAGCAGAACTGCAGTTGGACTAAGTTAGTCCGATCGCAGATCTGACTTTATGAACACGACTAACGCAGGCCTAAGTTAGGCAGACGTTTATGAAAACACCCTATGTTCTAAAAAGATAGTGCATGTAGGTCGGATTGGGACAACAAAAAATTCGTAGAAGAGAGGGAGAGTTCTATTCCCCTTCATTTAGACGGGAGAGGTAGGTACTTTTCAAAAACATGGCTTAGCTTGGAAAAAACATTATTTAAAATCAACGGTTATACTCACAACGACGTGCTATCACTTCTTGTAAAGCCAATAAATTTTTAATTAATTTTGTTATTAAATAAAACTGTTTTCAGGAATGACTTTTGAAAAAAAAAAAACAGTTTTCCAAGTTAGGGTAAAGTCGGGTGATATGGCACCACGGGTGATATGGCACTCTTTCAATATCTCCCACTTAAAGACTTCTTTTCAAAGCAAAAAGAGCAAAAAAGAATTCAGTCTCACGTAAGCTTTCAGTGGATGCATTCGGATCCGCAGTAACCACTGCCACTTATATTTAAAAAAGGACAAACAAAAAAGTGAGTTCAATTTGAACGAAAAGTTTTTTTGGGTAAAATTGTTGTACGTGTGGTTCCAAAAGTATTTGACGCCGAGGGTTCATTTTAACACAAGAAGAACGGTAACGGTTATATTCTTGTGTTTGCTCATTGCCATAACTAAACAAACGTGATTATTCGTGTCATTTGAAAAAAAAAAACAGAAGTGTAGTCAAATGGGGGATATGGCACCCAAAAACATCGGGATATATGGCACCGGTGCAATTTCCCCCTTTTGAACCTATTTATTTTTCAACTGACAATTGTATTTACAAAAAACTTCAGCAAACCAGGCCAAGTGGACTTAAACCCAGATCACAGCAGCCGTTGGAGCTGCTGAATGCCAAAAAAAAGCAGGACCTAAGCATTTTGCGATTCCCTTCACACTTCACTACATTAAAAAGGCTTCTTAAATGAGCAGAACCTAAAAGTTTGCCAAATAGCTTTCAGATTGGCTGAAAAGTGCAGTAATCATAATGTCACCTTTGGTCTCATGATTTGTGTACGTCTTTCAACAAGACATGCAACAAGTGTCACAAAAAAATATCAAAAAGAAATAGGGTGCCATATCACCCCCCATTTTTTCAATCATGTTTTTTTTAAGGTTTTTTATTTTTGCAAAAAATAATAAGAAATTAACTTTGAATTACACTTATGTGTTATGTACCTATTTTGTATTTAAGAAATAGTTTTAAAATAAATCTGATTTTGTTTGAAATAGATATCTTCTTTATTTCTCAAGCAATAACGAATAACGAAAATGGGTGCCATATCCCCCGACTTTACCCTATAACATAAAAAAAGAACAAAGTTCTATGTAAGTTCTAATTTTGTTTTCAAAATAGAAAACCGAATCCAAAAATATTTTGTCTTATTCGAACAAGTTAAAAACAAAAATAGTTATTTGTAAGAAAATCTTTTATTTTAGGTTTATCTATCTGCATCGTTGATACCAATTAGCGATTTAAGAAATACTTAATTTGGTATAGGGTGTTTTCATAAACGTCTGCCTAACTTAGGCCTGCGTTAGTCGTGTTCATAAAGTAAGATCTGCAATCGGACTAACTTGGTCCAACTGCAGTACTGCTGTTCATAAATGTCATATATGTCGTCAACGTCCGTCGGGCATATTGCGCAGGCAAAATTGTATGGCTGCAGATCTCCCGAAGAAGTTTATTTTGCTCTTGATTCGATGTTTTTATTGTTAAAAAATGTAAGTATGTATTGTAAAACAAATTGAAAAGCAAACATATTAATTAGGGTGGTGCAAAAAATGTTACTTTTTTCATTTTTCGAAGAATTTAGATTTTATTGAAACAGAAAATTTCTAAATCCTGTTTTTTGATACAATGAGTTTAAATTAATTTTTTTCGTATTAGGGTGGCTCTAAAAAAGTTATCTTCTACAGTTGCTCGTAGAATTCGAAAAAATTCAACGTCGATATTATTTTGACCAAATTATCGATGAAAAAATTTTTTTTTCCATTAGGATGGTTCAGTTTTTTTTCATCGATAATTTGGTCAAAATAATATCGACGTTGAATTTTAACTTAACTAACTAAATAAATAACATTATATTGGCCGCGGGACGTCCACCTTCCATACAAATACTCCACTCTCCCTAATTAAACAAAAAATAATCGAGCGCACTCTTAACCTTGCCTGGCTCATCGCAGCTGCGAGACTGAAAATTAAATTTAGACCAGAACTCAATAGTTGTATTTATTGACTTTAAAAAAGCCTTGGATACCCTAGGTCACAAAAACATTTTAAAACAGTTGAAAAAAGCTGGAGTACGAGCTTCTTTGCTGAATTGGTTTGAAAACCTTGAAGAAAGAAAGTTCAATGTTAAACTTAATGGAAAATATAGCACAGAAGAAGAAATTACACAATACACATGAGGTGAGTTAGGTCCAATGCTTTTTATAACATACGTAAATGACTTGATTTCAGTTTTAAAATAAGCTACGGGATATGCCTACGCTGATAACACTCCGATAATAGTGAGCAGCTGAAACGTTGAAATAACAAAGGAAATAATGCAAAAGGAATTTGATGCTGTCATTACATGGTGCCATGATCACGGCTTGATAAATTAACGCAAAGAAAAGAAAAGTCATAGGTACATATTCGTCCACCCCACATTTTGAAACAAAAAATAAGAATACAAATTGCGTGGGGAAGTTGTTTTTGAAGAAGATAAACCCCAGGTTTTCTTAGAAGAGACAAAGTCACAGCTTATGAAAGATCTAGGAATATGGTTTATCCAATGTTTTTTGAATAGGAAAAACCCCACTCTTTCGTAGAAGCAGCTTAGATGTTAAAAATAACACTTCTTAAAACTAAAATTAGAAATAGACTTCATACTGAGTCAACAATTGGTCTTTTACACATGAATGAACTTGTAAAAAATCACAATGGCTTTGATTTTAAAGTAGAAAAACCCTACTCGATTAATACTTTAGTAAGGTATACAATCAACATAACATTAATATGTATGTATTTATAAAATGTTGTTACGTTCTTGGGGAACGGGTCGTTATTCTGTATTCCAAAATTCTGTTTCTGAAGAAAAAATTCTGTATGAACATGATTCTGTAAGACATTATTCTGCTTTTCTATTATTCTGTAATTCAAAATTCTGTAAATTCAATATTCTGCAAATCCAATATTCTCCTTTTAAAAATTCTGTAATTCTAAATCTCTACATTAAAACATGTCCCTCAAGTAAGCAGAGCAAGTACCCCAAAATTATATCAAGTGCTCCCCTACTTTTCTCAAAAAATTCAATTTTTTTCGACAAAATTCGAATGGAGTTATTAAGTGCATGACTAATTTGAGTTAAGTACCCTATTTTCCGAAAAGTTTTCCAAGATTTTTCATTGAAAAAAATATTTTCATTTTCCATGTTTTTTTAAGTTGATCTTTCTTCGTTATTAAACATAAAACCATTGACACACAATTTATCCTTTTCTTTATTAGGTTTTAATGATTTAATATTTTCCATTTTTCTGAATTCATTTTATATCACGATTGACTCATAACACTTAAGTCTCTACTGCATACGAAGCCAAATATGGTTTTGTCTGTTTGTATGCACTTTTCTCTTCTCTGTCAGAAAAAAATGGTAAAGATTCAATACAATCCTCTTCTTTGTGTTTCTAAGAACCTATAGAGGTAGTTTTTTCGTGTGTCCGACACAAAATAAAGGTGTATTTTATGATCACAGGTGAGTCGATCAGTCGTGTGCATAGAAATCGAAAGCGTAGAATATATTCATACTTTAAGGGTTAATTACTGCGTTTGTTTGGAAAGTAAAGTGGAATTAAAAATTTATTTTCGATCGATTGTCTAATTGTGTATGCTGTGAACCAATTTTTATTGAAAAAAAATTATTGGCCTGGTCTTGGGAGGGCAAAAAGTACGGAAGCCATATTTGGCTTCGTATGCATTAAGGGTTTGTAAATCTACACAATTTGTTAAATTTTTTTCTTGGAAAATTTTGTTCCTTTACATTTTTATTTTGCTTGGAAGCTATGTTTTACTTCAGAAATAGAGCCCCTTCGCTTTTAGAGACATTTTTCTTATGTTAACCCCATTTCCAGGGGCATAACCACAATAATTTTACGGGGAGGGGGGCTCACCTATAATATTTTTCAATCATTTTATTACTTTTTAGTTTTTTTAAGACCTGGGAGTGGGTGAAAATGTTGGAGCAAGACTTACTTCGACAGCGGAAAGAATGTGAACCAGAAAAAATGTATATAACGGAAAATACAAATTGCTTTTCTCGGTTTCATGGCTTAAAATGAGCCAAATTTGAATTAATTCTTAAGATTTTGTAATGCTATGTATTTATTTTACATTATTTTGTTTTTAAATGATAAATATTTATCTTTTGATATATTTAATTTCATTCTTTTCATAATCTGAATAAATAAAATTAGTAAAATTTCTTACCCCTGAATGCATACGAAGCCAAATTTGGCTTATAAACAAATTTTTTAAACAAATTAATTTAAACAATTTTTTTTAATGAAAACCGTTTTGAAACAACCCAAAGAACCCATGTAAGGCATTTTTTAATTTTTTCGTCCGCTAATATTAATTCATGCAGTAGAGGGTTAACTTAAGCTGTCGAACGCAAACTGCTTCAAGGTTCTGCATAGAAAATATCAAAAATCTGTACTCCAAAATTCTGTAAATGATAAAAGAAAAATTGTTTTGATAATGAAAAAAGTGCGTTTTTTTTCATTATCAAAACAATTTTTCTTTTATCATTTACAGAATTTTGGAGCACATTTACAAATGATCTTAATAATTTATTTTCAAAAGTTTGCAATCTATTTAAATTTGTATCACGAGTACAACCCCAGAGTTGAATACCATATGTAGTCATGCTTAAGTACCTGCTTGTAAACCAATAATTTGTTTTCGATAGTTAGTCTAGAATGTTGTCCAGTACATTTCTCTCGATTTCATATTTAATTGATCACATTTATTTTTAACATGCGGTTTCCATTTTAATTTCGAGTCGAGAGTCATCCCGAGATATTTTGCCTCATTTGCAAATGGGACTTGAGTCCACTTGGACTGACTTAAATTCGTTAAGCGCTATTCGCCATGTTTGTGTCCATTCATTGACATTATTAAGAGCATCATTTCTGCTCCGAATATTTTTTTTTATTGAACATAATCGTCATTTTTATCAAGTTAAAAAGTGTTAACTGATTCTAGTGTCTTTTTGACTTTAAATTAAATTTATTTTAATCTATTTTGCCAATTAGTTGTCATTTAATCTTTTACCTAAAAGTTTTATTTAGTTGCCATACAAAAAAAAAATAATAAAACCTATTAAGAATCATTGTGTTTGCTGTATCTACCAACAACAACAACTTCCACCACTGTTAATAATTTCTCTTAATTAAGAATAGAACTAACTCAGTTAATTGTCTCCCCCCCGGTGAGTACAATTTTGGTATATGTTCTGCCTTGTACATATTTGATGACTACATCCAACATCCTTGGTTTTTCTTTGCATTAAAAAAATCAAGTCATTGACTGCGGATAGTAACTGGACTTCTCTACATCTTGTGACGACAAAAATCATTGTCTCGCCTGCCACCAGCATTCATCACACTGAGAGTATCAGCTTGCCCCCATCCGCTGCCCTTGTCATCTTCAAACGTTTACTGCATCACTGCATGCATTTACATACAAGCCATCACTAAATTTCTTCCCGGTGAGTTCATCTTTAGTTTAGTCTATGTTCTGCCGAGTAACTATTCAAGAGACTACACACCACACTTTGTTTTCTCTTTATTTCACTGCTCTTAAGACCCCAACCCATAGAATCCGTTGCGTCCGTTCCGTCAATCCATCGCTTGAAGTTGAAGGATGGGACAGAAAGGGGTGACCCATAGAATACGTCGTATGACGGATTGCTTTTTGACAGCTCACTTCAAATTCCAAGGTGTGTTCGATATTTTATCGCTAAATGTTCACTAAGGAAGTTCTGATGCAAGAAATTTTTTACTATTATTGTTGTTCTTTTTTTAATAAAATAAAATGCACGACTAGATTTCCTCTAGGTACTTGCTCTTCAGTTAAAAACAATTTTTTATAACAAATTATGAGTTGTAGGTATGACTTTGGCATAGTAAAATTGAACTCTACAACAGAATTTGAGTATTTAATCAGGGGCGTATACAGGTTTGCTTCTTGGGGGGGGTCATGCCAATTTTTTTTTTTTTTCAAAAGTTTTGATAGCAGGCATAAACCTGAAAATGGGCTTTTTGAATTATTAAACATTAAAATTTGTGCGTCTTGCATTTCGAATCGAAAAGTTCCGAATGTAGTTCTAAAAGTAACCAAACAAAATCGTTATGAGATTCGTTTAAGTTTAGCGTTAAGCCTTAAAGCCTAGAACGCTGCTGATGTGAAACGAAATTTTTCGTCGGTCTCCACGAGGACAACGAAATGCTTGCGAAAACTGGACCGAAAAATACTCAAAAATTGCAAAACATAAATGAAAAAAAAAGCAAACACGCATCGCAGAAAGACATGCAATGACAAAATGAACAACAAAAACAAACAAAAAAACTCAAAATGTCATTTTTCCACACACAATGAATGTCCCCGGCAATTGTTTGTGTGCGAAAAAGAAGTTTAGACTTTCAATTTCGTTGTGCCGAACAGCGTACTACAGAACGAAAAGTCGAACGAAATTTTCGGGTTACCATTTCGTTGTTTCATTTTTGTATGGGATTTTTCGTTTCTTATCAGCAGCGTACTAGGCTTTAATTTTGACCAATTGAGGCTATCCTCTCCTAAAAATAAAATGTACTGTACGAGTACTTCGATTGAATAATTTGCCTTAAAACAACTGTTCATTGTTTTCCGCTAGCCCAGAAAGTTAAAATAAAAATCGTTTTTACTTAATAACAGTTTTTAACTTTTGAATTAAAAGTCTTCCTAACCTCAGGCAAACGCATCGCAAAGTTTTGTAAGAAAAATTGCATTTGAAAATATAATTTTTTTAAATTTTGTTTTAAAATTGTATTGGAATTTAAAATACCTCTATTAAAATAGTAAAGACAAAAAAAATTATTTTGGCGATATTTTGGGATTCGTCCGTTTTCAGGTATTAATCAGCGGTTTACAATATAAAAAACATTCAGTTGTATTTATTAGATTAAGCCCTGCTTTTTCAATCGTCAGATAGACTATCAGAAGAATAAATGTCACTATAAAAAAAAAAACTTATATTCCTAGTAGTCCAAGCGGCGACCGTCGAGTTACTTAGCTCATAAGGTTAGAGGTTAAAATTAGTGTCAAATGAAAGATAAATTGATACTGAAAATAAAAAAATAGGGTTGCCACTTCTAAAATGGGAACTTCCATGTGGCAACCCTATTTGAAAGGAAAAATTGTCACATAACTAATACATTCATATCTTTGTTGTTTGGCCAGATAAAAACAAATTTGAAAAGCCAAACGAAAGCCAAAATAGTACAAAAAAAGGACGTGACCCTACAAATGTGGCAACCCCATCCAAATGAAAACAACACTGACAAAAATCTTCTTTGAACAAAACAGTATAACTTTTTATGCACTAGAAAGCTAAACTAAACACCATATTTTAGATAATACTCTCTTCTATCTAAAAAATGTCGGGTGCCACCTCGCAAGTGCAGACAAGTACTCGGCAACCCTACTCAAATGCTAAAAAACCCAAAAATCACTTGTTTTTTGGTCAAAGTGTATAATATTTGATAGAGTTAAAGGCTATAAAATACATCCTGTATAGCTAAGACTCTCTTCTATCTAAAAAATGTCGGGTGCCACCCCGCAAATGTAGACAAGTACTCGGCAACCCTACTCAAATGCTAAAAAACGCAGAAACCACTTGTTTTTTGGCCAAAGTGTATAATATTTGATAGAGTTAAAGGCTATAAAATACATCATGTATAGCTTAGACTCTCTTCTATCTAAAAATGTCGGGTGCCACCCCGCAAATGCAGACAAGTGCTCGGCAACCCTACTCAAATGCTAAAAAACCCAAAAATCACTTGTTTTTTGGCCAAAGTGTATAATATTTGACAGAGTTAAAGGCTATAAAATACATCCTGTATAGCTTAGACTCTCTTCTATCTAAAAAATGTCGGGTGCCACCCCGCAAATGTAGACAAGTACTCGGCAACCCTACTCAAATGCTAAAAAACCCAAAAATCACTTGTTTTTTGGCCAAAGTGTATAATATTTGATAGAGTTAAAGGCTGTAAAATACATCATGTTTAGCTTAGACTCTCTTCTATCTAAAAAATGTCGGGTGCCACCTCGCAAATGCAGACAAGTACTCGGCAACCCTATCCAAATGCTAAAAAACCCAAAAATCACTTGTTTTTTGGCCAAAATGTATAATATTTGATAGAGTTAAAGGCTATAAAATACATCATGTATAGCTTAGACTCTCTTTATCTAAAAAATGTCGGGTGCCACCTCGCAAATGCAGACAAGTACTCGGCAACCCTATCCAAATGCTAAAAAACGCAAAAATCACTTGTTTTTTGGCCAAAGTGTATAATATTTGATAGAGTTAAAGGCTATAAAATACATCATGTATAGCTTAGACTCTCTTCTATCTAAAAAATGTCGGGTGCCACCTCGCAAATGCAGACAAGTACTCGGCAACCCTACTCAAATGCTAAAAAACCCAAAAATCACTTGTTTTTTGGCCAAAGTGTATAATATTTGATAGAGTTAAAGGCTATAAAATACATCATGTATAGCTTAGACTCTCTTCTATCTAAAAAATGTCGGGTGCCACCTCGCAAATGCAGACAAGTACTCGGCAACCCTATCCAAATGCTAAAAAACGCAAAAATCACTTGTTTTTTGGCCAAAATGTATAATATTTGATAGAGTTAAAGGCTATAAAATACATCATGTATAGCTTAGACTCTCTTCTATCTAAAAAATGTCAGGTGCCACCTCGCAAATGCAGACAAGTACTCGGCAACCCTATCCAAATGCTAAAAAACGCAAAAATCACTTGTTTTTTGGCCAACGTGTATAATATTTGATAGAGTTAAAGGCTATAAAATACATCCTGTATAGCTTAGACTCTCTTCTATCTAAAAAATGTCGGGTGCCACCTCGCAAATGCAGACAAGTACTCGGCAACCCTACTCAAATGCTAAAAAACGCAGAAACCACTTGTTTTTTGGCCAAAGTGTATAATATATTTGATAGAGGTTAAGGCTATAACATAAAAAAATAATTATTTTTATGAAAACTTACCAATGGTAGGTAAAAAAAGTAACTTTTTGATATTTAAAGTGATATTTTATTGACAAAAAATAATAATGAATATATTTTTTTTAGTTTGTTATAAATAGATTATTTTTTATTGTTGCCAGGTTTCATTCATTTATTTTTTCAAAAACACTTAATCTACTTTTTTACATTTTTTTAAGAATTATAAATAATACATGTGAACAAGAAATATTAATTATATAAAAATAACATTTGCTAGCATGTGTGCGATATCCCAAAAAAAAAAATTTTTTTAAATCAATTTTCTTCGTCGGAAGAAAAATCGTCTTCCTCCTCTTCCTCATCTTCATTTAAAACTATTTCTTCCACTAATATTGGCGTAGGATCACCTTCAAACCAAAGTGGCTCTAACTTTTCGCCCTTCAGCAACCAACCGCATTCGGTCGGATTGTATTTAGGACAGGATGAATCTGTGGCGTTCTGCCACATTTCTGTGACATATATCGTTCTAAGAATTTTTTGTTTTAATGAATTCCAACATGGAGGTAACATGCTCGAATCAAAATTTTTAACTTTTTTCATGAATTTTTTGTCGTGTGTTTTATTGGAAAAAACCTTTTGAAACAAAAGTAACCGAGCCAAATTGACACTTTTGCATTTTAGAGAATACAAACTGCATGTAAATTCTTGATGTATTTCCATTTTTTCTGTATCCTCTACATGCAAGCGATCATTTAGACTCGCGAATAATTTTTGAACCGTTATATTTTTAATTAATTTTTCAAAAGGCTTTTTTTTACCTTTTCGGTAAAAACTTGCCGTATAATCGCAGCCTGTAAAGGCGTGGAAGCCGGGCAAAGATTTACACAATGTATCACCAAGTTTTTTAGCAACCTCAGTGCAATTTAAACAATAAATTTTGCTAATATCACTGCCTATTGTTGTCAAAAATATTTCTAAATGTTCAAATTTGTGGATGTTTCCTAGTAAAACTACTAAAATGTCTGTGTCTGACGATTTTATCATTACCGTTGCATTTGTTTCTATTTTATTCAGATGAAACATAATTCGAGTATCAGCTTCCTCTTGTTGGCAAAAATATTCATGTTCAGTAGTTTTAACCACTGAACCATCCACACAAGTGTAGGAAAAACATTGCTCTTGAACTGTCAAAAACACCTTCTGGTTTTCCAAATATGGCCCTATCTGGCTGTTCGTCCAATGATTCGATAAAAATTCTACAAATGATTCCTTAAACTTTTTGTTCCTCAGTTGTTTTATGAAATCATTTAATCTGATTTGAGATGGTCCACGAATAGAATAATTCGCATTGTACTCATCTCGGATATTTCGCTCAACATCTTTTACTGATGGAGTAAAATATCTATCAAAAATCAAATGTATTTCTGATGCAGAGGTATTACAAACTTTTTTTAAAATAAGCTCTGCTATTTTGTCGAAAGTTTGGGGAATCGATTGTCCGAGATGATGAAGGAAATAGAAGCCATCTATTAAGTCAATATTAACAAGACAAGGATTAGAAGATGGTTGCAGTGAACGGATTTTTTTTGCTATTGCCGACTTATCGGTCTTAAACATTTCCCCCGTGTTGTGACACAAGGATGGTGGTGCTGGAGATAAGGGAAACGATAAGCAATACTCCATATCAATTTTTTTATCAAGGGCAATAGCCAATAATCTTCCGAAGATGTCACGCTCCATTTTTAAAAGCACTTTCTTACTACCGTCCTTGCTTTTAAGTGTTTTTTTAACACATTCGGACGCAAAATTTTGAATATTAACTCTTTTAATGGGCATTTCAAATCTTTCAGGATTTTCATTACATGAAACTATAAACTCTCTTTTTAAAGTTTCTCCAGTTTCATTTCAACTTCAAAAGAAAATTCATAGTTTCAGTTGAAACTGCTCTTCCTGTTACGACATTAAATAAATTTTGTTCTTCAATTTTTGGATCAAATGGGTTGATGTTGTTTTTGAATGTGGAAATGATGTTGTTTAATGTGTTTCTGTCTTTAGAAATTCTGTGAGTTTCAAGTTCATGTGTTATATCCCCTTTTTTATTTATGTTAAGTTCGTCATACAAAGTTGAAATTATTTTTGTACGCAAACTATGGCTTAAGGCCCATCGCTGACGTGCTGATATGGAGTTGGTAAAATGGCTAATGCCTGTTAGTGAACTAGCAGCATCGGCATTAATCGTCTGCTCAAGGGTTAAGTCAACAGGTGTTCTAGAAAAGTTTGATTTGCATCTCTTCACAGAAAATGCTCCTTTTCGAAATTCCTCTAGAAGAGGAGAATCATTTTTTTTTAAGAACATCAAATTGCTCAGATAATGCAATATCCACCGAGCATAGTTTTGTTGGTTCAGAGAAAAAAACAAATTTGATATCTCAAATAAGGATTGAATATATAATTCAAAATCATTTGTTCTAATACTACGTGAAAGTGACAAGAAAATGTTGATAAAGTAAATGTACTGCATGTAAAATTGGGATGTTTTACCATGGTTACCAGCAAGGGTTTGTTCGGAAAATTTTGTGTATTCGCTTAAAACAAGATCTACTAATGGAAGTGGCTTTAACGGTTCACAATTTTCTGTAGGCGAAGACTGGATAATTTTTAGTTCTTCAATTAAAAATCTGCGATCTACATCATTCTCGATCAAAAATCTATCAAGATGCAGAGTTTGCAGAGCACCTGAGAGCAATGGATGTAATCTCTTACAACGATTGAAATGCAAACCGCCAACCACACCATTAATAGATCCCTCTGCCAAAGCTTCCGATTGCACCAAAATATCCACAATACCTGAACCATCGATATATTTCCCAAGGGCCTTAAAAAAGGCCATTTCTATATGGAAAGCCCCAAGATTAATAAAAAGGTTATTAAATTTGGGACTTTCAGCTATTTGAATTTGCATAGCCATTTTGGCTATGGCCAAATCATAGCTCACAATTATCTTGTCCTGTTTGCATTCTTTCGCTATTTTTTGGGAATGTAACATTGTTTCATGGACAACACTATACGATGTTGGGGATGAATTTATTGGAGGCAAATAATCTAGAACTTGTAACTGACTTTTGTCTTTTGTCGTTAAGCAATTGTAACCAACCCACATTGGAGTTGTTGGAATCAGGGATAGGGTCATTGCCCAGATCAAATTTCGTTTATCTGAATTATTTTTGTAAGTTAAGCACTCAGTTAAAACTTCGGATATTGTGTCCAGCTTCATTAACGTTGTTCTAAGTCGTGGTCTGTTTAAATAAGGAAGTATTGCACGCGGCATTTCCTCGAAACGACGTCGTTTCTTAATTATGTTGTCACTTCTTTTAGCTACTAAAGGAAGTTCAACTCCTGATTTAAGGTTCGCATATTTACTTTGAGAAGAGTTTTCTTCATTGCAAACGAATTGGTATATGACACCCACGGTGTCGTGCAATGTGTCTTTTCCAGTAAAAGTATCTACGTATCTATCAAAATTATCGAACGCTACATGTGTACTCAGGTTATCAGCGATATGTAATCCTGCTGGAATCAGCTTGTTATCTTCGACGGAAGCATATGTCATTTCAGTCTCTATTTCTTCTACAACCGTATAAGAAATACAATGGCCGTATCGGTTTAAAATGTTTACAACTTTTCTACTGCTTGTCAAAGATTTCATCGCTAATCCTAGCATTAAATGCTTAGCTGGTTTAATCCTGCCCTTAGTTATTATATATATAATATCCTGACACAATGACTTTATTTTGACAGTATCTTCATCTGATTTTTTACGCCTTAAATCAGGCCCTTGTACCAAATCGCTAATAAAATTAAGTAGTATTTTTGGGATATCGCACTCTCCTTCAATAACATTTCCAACTTGCACATTTTGGGGAATTTTGTTTGATTTAATCGATTTTACAGAATTTCTTAATTCATAAGCTACGTCTTGAAATTTTCTTCTCTCCAAATTTTCATTAACAAAAGATTTATTGATAAAGGAATGCAAATCTAATCCCTGCTTATAAACTATTTTTTTCTTATTTTGATCACTTGAAGAACATATAACAATATTATCACCATATTTTTTTAACAATTTGTACTGTCAGTTGGTAGCTAAGTAATAATTAAAATCACTTTTTGTGAAGGAAGAATCGATTTCAAGAAGTGAAGATTTGTATTTTAAGTACAGATCTTGTAAATAGAATATTTTGTTCTCAATAAAAATATTTTGTTCAATAAAATATGTGAGTGAATCAAATGCCTCTTTATGGATGAGACGTAATGCATGCCACTTGGTTGATGATATTTTTTTTTCTATTTTTTTGTTATATTTGTTTTTTAACAAAGCCTTACAAGAGTGGTGATACAAGAAACTGTCACAGTTTCTCAATCTATCTATTAAATCGGAATCACCAACTAATTCCGCATACTGTTTTGTAGCTTCAATAACGTCTTTTGATGAGCATATTGATGTCGCAGAGTAATAGCTATTTTTTTTATATGTTTTACCACAAAAAATACATGGCTTTCTGGATTTTACCTGTGATTTCAGTACTGAACATTTTGTATTTTCATCATTGCACACATTTCTCACATCCAAGGCTAATGAAGATGGGGAAGACGCTCCTTCGACCTGTAAACGAAATTCATATTATACAATTGAATATTTGGAGAAATTTTAAATATTTTATGTGGAGTGTTATATAAAACAATATAACATACCTCATTCGTTGGAAGCGTACTATGACAGGAAGTGCTGAAATTTATTTCGTCATCATGTGACCCCAGATTCCGTGAACTGCAAGAGCTTTTCAAATCCTAGTCGGTAAAATATTATTTAACACAATTAGATTAACCAGAAATCCAAAAATTTTGATTAAAAAATAAACCTTACATGTTGGTGAATCACTGTAAATTTTTTAAAGCACTTTCTGTGATATCCAAGTTCTGAGAACTCTTTTGGAAGGCTAATATCCGAATATTTAAAGTTTTTTGATTTTCGAATTTTTAATATTAAAACACATTTCTCAAATTTAATCTTATCAAAATCGCGTGCATTATGTTTTTCACCACACAAGAAACATGGAAACATTTTCAAATTGATTTTTTGAATAATAACGAAAAATAATCACGGCTATATTAATACTATGTGAATTCTTAAAATTTATTTAAAACAAAATGCACACTTATAATTTTTAATACAATAAACAACTTGATTAGTTGCTTAGTTTTTTTTTTTTTTATTTTATTAAGTGACTGCATTTTAAAAGCAAAGTAACTTTTTTTAAAATTAAATCAATCTACTGAACATTTAGCGGATCAAAGAGAATACAACCGAAATTTTTTAGATAGAAGAGAGTCTAAGCTATACATGATGTATTTTATAGCCTTTAACTCTTAAATATTATACACTTTGGCCAAAAAACAAGTGATTTTTGGGTTTTTTAGCATTTGAGTAGGGTTGCCGAGTACTTGTCTGCATTTGCGAGGTGGCACCCGACATTTTTTAGATAGAAGAGAGTCTAAGCTATACATGATGTATTTTATAGCCTTTAACTCTATCAAATATTATACACTTTGGCCAAAAAACAAGTGATTTTTGCGTTTTTTAGCATTTGGATAGGGTTGCCGAGTACTTGTCTGCATTTGCGAGGTGGCACCCGACATTTTTTAGATAGAAGAGAGTCTAAGCTAAACATGATGTATTTTACAGCCTTTAACTCTATCCAATATTATACACGTTGGCCAAAAAACAAGTGATTTTTGCGTTTTTTAGCATTTGGATAGGGTTGCCGAGTACTTGTCTGCATTTGCGAGGTGGCACCCGACATGTTTTAGATAGAAGAGAGTCTTAGCTATACAGGATGTATTTTATAGCCTTTAACTCTATCAAATATTATACACTTTGGCCAAAAAACAAGTGATTTTTGGGTTTTTTAGCATTTGAGTAGGGCTGCCGAGCACTTGTCTGCATTTGCGGGGTGGCACCTGACATTTTTTAGATAGAAGAGAGTCTAAGCTATACATGATGTATTTTATAGCCTTTAACTCTATCAAATATTATACACTTTGGCCAAAAAACAAGTGATTTTTGGGTTTTTTAGCATTTGAGTAGGGTTGCCGAGTACTTGTCTGCATTTGCGGGGTGGCACCCGACATTTTTTAGATAGAAGAGAGTCTAAGCTAAACATGATGTATTTTACAGCCTTTAAATCTATCAAGTATTATACACTTTGGCCAAAAAACAAGTGATTTTTGGGTTTTTTAGCATTTGAGTAGGGTTGCCGAGTACTTGTCTGCACTTGCGAGGTGGCACCCGACATTTTTTTAGATAGAAGAGAGTATTATCTAAAATATGGCGTATAGTTTAACTTTCTAGTGCATAAAAAGTTATACTGTTTTGTTCAAAGAAGATTTTTGTCAGTGTTGTATTCATTTGAATGGGGTTGCCACATTTGTAGGGTTACGTTCTTTATATTATTTTATTATTTTTTTTTAATATTTTGACTTTCGTTTGGCATTTAAAAAAAAACTTTTATCTGGCCAAATAACAAAGATATGAATGTATTAGTTATGTGACAATTTTTCCTCTCAAATAGGGTTGCCACATGGAAGTTCCCATTTTAGAAGTGGCAACCCTATTTTTTTATTTTCAGTATCAACTTATCTTTCATTTGACACCAATTTTAACCTCTAACCTTATGAGCTAAGTAACTCGACGGTCGCCTCTCCGACTATAGGAATAAGCTCTAACTTATCTAACTTCGGTTTATCTAACTATTCAAAAAATAAGCCCTAAGTGATATTTAATAATAATATTTAAATTGCCTTAGATAAGGTTGCTTACATTGCTTCTATAATTGGCTGGCCATTGATGATTAACAAATCCATAGTTGTTTCAAAAAATGCAACAGATCTAGCAAATTTAGTATGTACAAAATACTGTTATATTCTGTAAGCAAACAAAATTCACCAAATTTTATCAGACGAATGTATTGAACTGGAACATTGCAAAAAACTAAAAAGATTTGAGAAATGATATCCTTCTTTAACATTTTGCCGATGACGAATTTTATCAACAGAATTGACCTCCACACAGCAAGGCCACAGAAAGCTTCCCTATTTAAAACATATTTTATTCACTTCATCATATAAAAAAATAGAAGATATGGCTGCTTCTTTTATTTGCTGGTAAGCAGTGTCTTGCCCTTAAGATATTATTTTTGTGTACCTACCAGATTCAATTTCTTTTAAAAAGCTTTGAATATACCTAATACTTATCCGGATTTTGTTTCCATACAAAACTCTACAGCACAGCTCAACTAATATTATCGAACGAATCAAAATAATCCTAATCCAGCATAGCGTTCGCTAAAAATATGACCACATCCCCAAAATAATATGGTAAAATAGTTTGAATACCAAAATTTTTTTTTACTTTTAATTTTCGTTCATGTTCTAAAACTTCAACATTTTGAAAATAATCTCACTCAAGAGATTTCAGTATCACATAACCACCTCTTTTTAAGTTCTGAGTTCTTGGGGGGGGTCATGACCCCGTGACCCCCCCCCCCCCCCCTTGTATACGCCGTTGTATTTAATTGATATAATTTATTAGATATATCATTAAATGTTACATTTTCTTCACAAATATACAATTAAAGTTCACAATTCATAAGATCGGAGAAGAAAAGAACTCAGTTCTTAGTTCTGAAAATCCCCGGTGTGCACTCAGAAACTGATCTATTGTTGACAACCAATGTCAAGGGATACGACGGATGAAAAAGTAGAAAGTTGGGCTACTTCTTCCGTCCTGAATCTGAATCCGTCCGTCTCCTTCCGATCCGTCCGTATTTTATCGATCTGTGTATTTTATCGATCTGTCAGTTGAAAACTTCGACGGAACGGACGCAACGGATTCTGTGGGTTATGCCCTTTACATCAGCTGTTTTACGTCTAAAAACAAAAAATCATCATCCATCAGTTTTGACGTTTACCCCAGCGCCACCTGTCGTGACCTAGAAACCCCAGAAACCTTATAACTACTGCATAGGGTGATCAATAACGAATTATAAATTTTAAAAAAATACTAAATTGATAAAATTAAAAATTATAAAGTAATTTCGATTAAGTCATAAATTAAACAATAACTGAAGCAGTATGGCAAACTGTGGATTTTGCGAAAAAATCTGCGACTACATGATAGATTCCATTATGTGTAGTGGGAATTGTCGGAAGATTTTTCATGTTAAATGTATTGATGCTGATGTGCCATATGGCACCATAAAATTTTTTGATAAAAGGAAATCGTTTTACTATTTCTGTGACGAGTGCGATCCATTCGCATATACAAACATCGTTCGTGATATTCTGCATAACACAAAACAATTGGAGAATTTAAAAAATCAACTAAAGTTTTTATCCGATATTACTGCAAAGACAAACTAGAAGCAAAGCTAAAAGTAATAATTCAGTTACACAGTCAAATATTGTCATAAGCGAAAAAATAATGACCTTGATGATGAAAAATCTGGGGAAAAGCCGATAACGAAGAAGCCTGCAACTTTTATATTCACACCTTTCGCACTTCCTAGTTCGAATCCGACTTTTAACTTTAATTATGATGCGCCAACTCCTAAATCGCTTCTACCAACATTGCCCACTCTAACACCAACAGACGATAGTACTTCTATACTAAGATGTAACTCGGCACCTACGTCTGCATCTAGCTTAATAACACCGACAGACTATTATACATCTTCATCTCATTCAGCTTCATCCTCTCTTTTATCGCAACAGACGCAAGCTTCAACATCATTACCAAAATATACAATATTAAATTCAATTACTACCAACGAAATAAATGAGAACGAATCTCCAATTATATCGGGTCTAAGAGTTGTGGAGGGGAAAAAACCCTATTTATTTCCAAGCTCCATCCCTCAACGAATGCCCTTGATATATAAAACTTTATCACGAGTAAATTGGGATCACTATCAAATACGATTGTGGAGAAAATGATACATCGTAACCACTCTAAATATGCATCTTTTAAAATTAGAGTATCAGATTCTTTGCTTCAATTACTAAATTCTTCATCGTTTTGGCCAATTGGAACTATAGTACACGAGTTTCAGAATAAACTAACCAAGCCACCTACCAATTCAGAACTCTTTTCGGCAGACCAGGACAATGCCACAAAAAAGCGGCTTCAACAGGTATTAATTTATTACCAAAATGTTAATGGTCTAAGGACAAAGATCAACACGGTCTACAAAAATATCAATAATCTTCCACATGATATAATTATTCTGACTTAAACTTGGTTAAATAATACATTTCTTGACACTGAGCTTTTTGATTCATCTTATCCAGTCTTCAGGCGTGACAGACACTCGAACGATTTGCAAACAGTACTCATAGTACGGAGTACTCATAGCAATTAAAAACTTTTTTATATGCACATTAGTCAATAATTACGATTCCTCTGACAATGAATTAATATGCATTAAAATTAAAATGGAATTTGGATATCTTTTCATTATATCTCTCCGAGATCCAACAGTAATACCTACGAAAACTATGTTAACTGCATTGATAACATATATGACCAAATGGAACCAAGTGACGAGCTCTTAATTTTGGGTGACTACTATTTCTCTCCTTCCAACCTTTCATCCGCAAGTGAATTTTCGATTATCGATGGTTTAGCCTCGTGCGGACTCAGCCAATTCAATGGAATAACAAATCGCTTCGATAAAATTCTGGACTTAGTTTTTTTCTCCAATACTATATACACTGACATGGTTGTAATTCCCGCTCATACTAAACTGTTGGAAGAAGACCGACACCACCCAGCGTTGGACATATCTCTAAGTATTAATATTAATAATGTTTCTCTTAATTCAAATAACAAACTTAAATTTGATTACAAAAAATGCAATTTCGATCAACTAAAAAACTTATTATGTAATGTGGACTGGAAGCAAACTTTTTTAAATTGTAATATTAACGAGATGTGCTTTAAATTCTATAGCATTTTAATTGATTGCTTTTATCAAACCATTCCGATTCGAAAATCATTTGAAAGTCTTAAAACTGCACCATGGTTTAATTCTGAACTTAAGAATTTAAAAAATAAAAGAAATAAAGCTTGGGCAAAATATAGTGCATCCCGAGCTTATGGTGATTTTATGATATATTCTGAACTGAAAACTATGTTTATTGACTATTCCAAAGAATTGTATACAAATTATATATTTAAAATTCAAAATGAGTTAAAACATGACCCTAAAAACTTTTGGTCTTTTGTGAGTAGTAAACGGAATGTTGACGGATACCCTAACTCTATGAGCTTAAATATGAATTCAAGCCATGATTCGCGAGAGATTTCAAATATGTTTGCTAATTTCTTTAAAGACGCATTTTTATTAACTAGTTGTCAAGAACCCTCGTATTCATTTTCTCCAAACTTAAGTTTTTCGCACCTTAGTTCCATCAATTTTGGCATTCAAGAAAATTCAATAACTCAAAAAATTCATGATCTTGAGAACTGTTTCAGTCCGGGCCCTGATGGTGTTCCATCTTGTGTTTTGAAGAAGTGTGTGTCTGAATTAACCTATCCTCTTTGTGTTCTTTTCAATGTGTCTATTAAATTCTCAACATTTCCTATATTGTGGAAAAGTCCATTTATAACACCAGTTCACCAAAAAGGGTCTAAGAATGAAATTGCCAATTATCGTCCTATTGCAAAACTTTCTGTCATCCCATTATATGTGAAGTCTTGTCTTTTAACTCTAGATTCATTATCTGTGACAATCAACATGGTTTTATTCAAAATAAATCAACAGCTAATTTGTTCCACTTTACCACGTTTTGCCTCGATGCTTTTGAGGTTCATAAATAAGTTGATGCTGTGTTCACCGATTTTAGCAAAGCATTCGATGAGCTTTGTCACAAAACACTTATATTTAAACTAAGAGCTCTTGGTTTTAACGAATCGTTTTTATTTTGGATTTCATCTTATTTAGGAAATAGATCTTATAGTGTGAATTTCAGAAATGAACAAGTTGATCAATTCTTTATTAACTCTGGTGTTCCCCAAGGCAGCCACCTCGGTCCATTGTTATTTATAATATATATTTATGACTTGCCTTCAATTTTGAGAAACTCATCTATACTTATCTATGCTGACGATGCACAGTGGTACCGGTTTCTAAGAAGGGCGGCCATAGGGGATTATAGTTAGGATAGCAACAAAATATACTTGAATATGTGTGTTAAAAACAATTGTTTTATAAAGAAATCTTGTATATATTTAATAACAAAATGTACAAACAAATGATAAGTTATTTTTTTAAATTATTTATTTGGTTTTTTTTCAATTTCAGTCATAATTTTTATGTTACATTTTTTCAGATTTAAAGCTTGCTTAATATCATATATTTTTATAAAAATATGTGCAAAAACTTAAGGAAAACATAAAAACTCAAAAAAAAAAAAAAATTTTTGAAAAAGTTATAAATATGAGAAATATGGGTAAAGTTGAAACAATGAGTGTGAAAGAGTCAGTCGTAGCCCGTCGCACTTATTCGCAGACAGATTCAATTGTTTAAGAAACTACACGTGCTAGAGAAAATTTATGTATATGAATCATGTATTTATATTGATGACAACATAGTTAAAAGTTTCGGTAAAGTGAGAAGAAAAACAAAAGTATGGAATTTGAACCTGTCCTTTTCTAGTCTGTTTTTTATTGAAAATTTTAAATAAAATAGAATTGTAAACTCTTTAAATAAAGTACATACCTTCAACTTTAAGTTCCATAACAAAAAAAAACTTTAAAAATAATTTTAACCGAAAAATACACTTAAAAGTTTAAGTTGATTCGGGACCAAAAATAAAGCATTGAAATCAGACTTTTTTCGACAACTTTTCATGGTCGATATGAAAAGTTCCGTTATTTTCTCAAAATGTCTGTTATGCTATCTTAAAGAATAGGCTTTTTATAACAAATATAACGAAAAATGACGTCATTATATTGACATCGATATTTCGGCCTATGGCCTACTACGCTGCCGTGCTAAGCAAAAAGGGCGCATATCCATTTTTGTAGTTTTGAGATAAATGCATTTCACTGACAAGAGAAAAGGTTGAGAATTGTAAATGTGCTCAATTTCAAAAATGATTTTAAGCAACTTGTAGTAGGAAAATTATAATTTTTAGTTTACACAATAATTATATATTGTTCAAGCTTCCCAAATGTGTATCTAATTTTTTTTTTTTTAATTTTTAGAGTAAGTAATAAATGCATTTTTCTCTTGAGGAATACAGCGGAGTAAAATCGTTGTGCTCATCTTCATTGACTATTTTGAGCCACTTGGATTTGAAAATGCGCTGTTTTTAGTTAACACATAAATGAAGTATTGTTTCAGGATGTCAAATATGCCTTTAACTCAATTTTGGATTTTTGGCTCATGCGCCCTTTTTGCTTAGTACGGCAGTACGGAACCACTGTGCGATGTAAAAATTTTTAAGAAAATAACATCAACAAAAGATTGTTTAGATTTTCAAAGTGATCTGTATTCATGGTGTAATGAAAACAGTTTTTAATAAAATTTAGACAAATGTAAAACAATGTGTTTTACACGCAAAAAGAACTTTATAAGATATGGCCATCTGTTGGACACATCTCCACTGGAAAAATTATCCCTCTTTTCCGATCTCGGAATTATTCTTGACCAAAAACTGACTTTCATTGATCACTACAATGTTATCGTAAAAAAAGCAAATTGAATTTTAGGATTTATTAAACGATTTGCTCGTGAGTTCCAGGATCCTCACGTCGTAAAATTACTTTATGTGTCTTTTGTGAGACCAGTTCTAGAATACGGCTGTGTAATATGGACACCACACTACTCAGTTCACATAGACCGCCTCACAAATGGTTTTTCCGAAAGTACTTTTCCAGCCTGGATTTCTATGAATTATTTTTAAGAAAATGTCAAATTTTGTTAAACAACAAAAATTTTATAAAAAACATTGGCCCAATTTGTTATATGGCCACCTAAAGAGCACGCAAGGGTTAATCTTAAAAAATTGGCGAAATTGAGATCGATTATCACTGCACAACAAGGTTTTGGATGAATAAACTATACAATACTTTTCCAATGGTTTTTGGTGTGCTGAACTCGAATCCGGAGTCAGAAACATTCTATCAGCTCTAGTTTTTGAAATATTGCCATTAGAAAATGCAAAAACACGTTTTTTGGCTGATAGCTCTGGTCAACAAAATTTGACTATTTTTATTATGAATAAACCAAACTATACTTTTCCAATAGTTTTTGGGGTGCTTAACTCGAATATGAAGTCAGAAATATTCTATCAGTCTTAGTTCTTGAAATATTGCAGTTAGAATCTGCGAAAAAAACGTGTTTTGGCTGTTTTTGAGGTCATGCTTTGATGTGAGGTACCTTATTTTGGCATATTTTTTAACGGTTTCTATAAGAACTGTTTTTCTTCTTTGAAAATCTGTTTGAATCTTTCCGAAATCAGCTTTATTATCTGAGATATCTTAAGTTTAAGTACGTGTGTTTTGGCTTATTTTATCAATAACGTTATTTCAAACTGCAGTAACTTCAAATTAAAATATCTCGGATTATAATAAAAGATATCGCAAAGATTAAAACAGATTTTTAAAGAAGAAAGGCAATTCTTATACAAACCTTCACAAAAAGTGTTGCAAAAAAAATTCCCACACATTGCAGCATAACTTCAGAAACAGGTGTTTTTGCATATTCTAACGGTAATATTTAAAAAACGGGAGCTGATAGAATATTTCTGAATTCGGATTCGAGTTCAGCACACCAAAAACCTTTGGAAAAGTATTGTTTGGTTAATTCATCATACAAAAAGCTCAATTTTGTTGTGCAGTGTTATAATTGTTGTTTTTTTTAATTTCCTTTGAACAAGACCTCTAATAGGACGCCATAGGACGACCTACCCTCATCGTTATACCAGTTGAGAGTTATATTTTCTGAAAGCTAGTGTCTAAGGAAATAAATTGCACATGGGTTGCCTAGCGATATCCTGTCAAGGCATAGGGTTGCCAGGCCTTAAAGTTTATTTTTGCGTTTTTTTTAACTTTGACCTCTAATATCTTTAGAATGGTTAGATTAATGAAAAAAGTTAACAAGACCTTTTTTGTGGAGCAATCAATTTCCAACAAGAATATGTCTTGCGCGTTTGATGATTATAATTTTTCAGTTTGTTACAAAATTAAGACCAAAAAACGAATTTTTAAAGATTTTCTCAATTTTTTTACCTCAAATATCTATTCAACGGTTAGATAAACGAAAAAAGAGTATAAGGCCTTTTTTGTAGAGCGTTCAATTTCCTACAAGAATCTGAAAAGAAATTTGCTAAAAAGTTAATTAATAAAAAAATATTTTTTTTTAGTAGAAGCTTGATGTAAAAATGGAAAATTGCAAAGCGGAGGACCTTCCCATTAATATAAAGAGCTCATATTTGGTGTGTATATTCTAGAGGGGTCTAGCAATCGATTTTTCGGAGTACCAATTCAAAAAAAAAATTCGATTTTTTTTGACCCACCCTAATATATAGTATAATACTGTATTTAATGTTTTTTTTTAGTATATAAATTTAATATTAAGATGTAATGTAACGTTAGTATTTAACGAATTAAATAAATATATTTTGCAATTTACTTGTTGATGTGTTAATTGTTTTGCCTACTGCAAGTATTGCGGTATCGTCAGCAAAAGTAGCTACAATTGTGTTTTGTGTTTTGTGTTTGAGGTATATCGCGTGTGAATAGAGGGTACAGAATGAGACCTAAAACACTACCTTGTGGTACTCCAGCCACTATTTCCCTAAAGTCTGAGTAATCATTTCCGGGTCTAACGCAGAAAACTTGTTCTCTAGGTATTCTCTAAGAATGGTAAAGAGTCCTTCAGGTAGGACTTGTCTTAATTTGAATTTGAGACCCTTGTGCCATACTTTATCAAAAGCTTGAGACACGTCAAAAAATTTTGTTGTTATTTTATTTTTTCCAAATCATGATTTTTTTCTGAAATCATGATTAGAAACCATGATTTTTTATTTTTTCATTCGGCAACACTGAAGGGCGCCTCAACTTACCTGCCTCGAGAAGGTAAACCTCAAATTACCAAATATTTTCTACCGAGCTACGTAAGGAGAACAAAATAACAGACGACCAATCGGTAATGATGTCAAATTGCTAAGTATACTGCAGATGTGCAAACTGGAAAACATATCTAATTTTAATGACCATAAGAAAAACCAAAATCAATATAAAATACCGAGATGAACTGCTGGAATGAATATGGACGAAGACGAAATGACAATCCCTATGAGTTTCCTTTATAGAATCTCAACGTTAGCCCAGACCTCAAAATAAACTTATAAACTTTTGTACACAGTCTTTTGCAAACAAGCCCATAAAGCTTTGCAGATTCCTAAATACATATTGTAAAACATTTCGAAATGCAAACAAAATTGAACTAAAAATTTTAACTAAAAAATAACAAGAAGTTCAGATTCCCATATGTACAAAATGCTCTTGCTAAGTTTTTTTTTTGATTTTCTATATAAATAATAAACATTTTTTTTTTCTAAAGACAATAAATAATTACAAGTTACAATATTTATTTCTAGTTGCTCAAAGATAACAACGAAGATGCTAAGCGTATTGGGATCATGGTTGCATCGCACAATGAAGATACTGTCCGTTTTGCCATCCAAAAAATGGACGAAATCGGTATAGAACCAGAAGACAAAGTTATCTGCTTTGGTCAGTTATTGGGCATGTGTGATTTTATTACCTTTCCATTAGGTGAGTTTATTTTATTTCATCTTCCTATAAACTTTTTCAAACCGAATCGAAACCGGGTTTTCGAGAAAAGAAAATCAAAAACCTCATTCAAAACAGAAGTTTTAGAATATATTTATACCCTCGATATATTATGTACTCTATGTACTATGAGTCAAAATCATGGAGGTGGAAAGTTTGATGTCCAGGCATTTTTTTTTATCAAAACAACAAATTAAAGGTTTTTCCTCATTTACCGACTATAATAAGAGACACGCATATAGGAAAAAATTGAGGTCGTAAAATTTTAGACCGAGAGCCCACAGAAGATTTTTGGAGTGGATGTATATCCGAAAATGGGTCATATTTAGAGTGTAAATAATAGCCTCCTGCTAAAGAATTCGAAAGTCTGGCAGGTTTATTTCACGGCATTCTATGGTGCATTTTTTCCCTATTGTTGTGGAGTATATAACCACTTTTTTTATACAGGGTGATTCAGGAGTAATGTGCCAAAAAGCTAGAGCGTGTAGGTTAGGTCAAGACAAGAAAAAAATCGTACGGGAAGGGGGGGTCTATTCCCCCTCGTTTAGCGGGGAGGGGCAATTTAAGAAAAAATTGACTTATTTTGGACAGCTAAAATCCATAGGCAGCGAGCACCCCAGACATAGTAAGAAAAATGCTCAGGTAAGTTTTCAGGCGTTATCAATGAAAAAAAGTTGATCAATTCAGGGTTAATCCAATACGCTATCACTTTAATGTATCCTTACTTAAGTCTGAATGTTTAAAAAATAGTTGACGAATGGTTAATGTTTTATAAATTAATTTATCAATAAGCCCAGCCATGTAAAAACAAAAATAAAGAGGTTTTTTAGAAAAAAGTAGTTTTGGTTTTTTGTTTATTTCTCGAAAATCACAAGATATTTTTCAATCTGGTTTTCTGTTTTTGTTTAAAAATGAATAAAAGCATCGAATTTTAAAAACTAAATTAGTACTTAATTACATGAAATTTTGAAAAAAATTACTTTGAAATTTTTTTTTTCAATTTTTTTTTCAAAATTTTGATTTTAAAAATTAATTTTTCAAAAACTATGCCATAAAATGGCTTTGTTTAAAATGTTTGTAAAAGACTAGGGCTTTGGCTTTACAAAAAGGTGTAGCACGTTATTGTAAGTATAACCGTTGATTTTTAATAATTTTTTTTTCCAAAATAAGTCAATTTTTTCTTAAATTGCCCCTCCCCGCTAAACGAGGGGGAATAGACCCCCCCTTCCCATACGATTTTTTTCTTGTCTTGCCCTAACCTACACGCTCTAGCTTTTTGGCACATTACTCCTGAATCACCCTGTTATACAGGGTGTCCCACAGTCACCGCCTCAAACGAAAACCATGGATTCCTGAGGTCATTTTAAGTCGAAAAACTTAAGAGGTAATTTTCTCGTTTTCGTCCCGTTTTCGAGTTACCACGGTTTTTATGATTTTTAATCTCTTTTCTCTTATCTAGCTTTATCTTTGCCAAACTACGTTTGATTTGAAAATTTTTTTTTTAAACCAATCAAGAATTTATTACAGTTTTAGTTTGTCTCAAAACTTTTTTTTCTGCGGACAACCGTTTCTCCACAATTTTGCATCACACACAATTTTCTTCGTTTTTTAAGTTGTTTTTTTCACTTTCATATCATTTAAGTCAAAAAAACACGTTAATAAGTATTAATTTTTTGTGCTTTTTATTAAAGCCCAGTTTATTTTCATAAAAAAAATAAGTTTTATTTCATAAAAAAGGCTACTGAAATTAATTTAAAAAAATAAACAAACTAAGTGAATTAAAAAAAAAATAATTTTTAAATAAAAAATTAATTTAAATGAATTAAAAATTTGTTCTTTTCTTAACCACAATAGCTCAGATTTTTTAATTCATTTAAATTAATTTTTTATTTAAAAATTATTTTTTTTTTAATTCACTCAGTTTGTTTATTTTTTAAATTAATTTCAGTAGCCTTTTTTATGAAATAAAACTTATTTTTTTTATGAAAATAAACTGGGCTTTAATAAAAAGCACAAAAAATTAATACTTATTAACGTGTTTTTTTGACTTAAATGATATGAAAGTGAAAAAAACAACTTAAAAAACGAAGAAAATTGTGTGTGATGCAAAATTGTGGAGAAACGGTTGTCCGCAGAAAAAAAAGTTTTGAGACAAACTAAAACTGTAATAAATTCTTGATTGGTTTTAAAAAAAATTTTTCAAATCAAACGTAGTTTGGCAAAGATAAAGCTAGATAAGGGAAAAGAGAACAAAAACCATAAAAACCGTGGTAACTCGAAAACGGGACGAAAACGAGAAAATTACCTCTTAAGTTTTTCGACTTTAAATGACCTCAGGAATCCATGGTTTTCGTTTGGGGCGGTGACTGTGGGACACCCTGTATAGAGAGCGATATCTTGATTGCAAAAACTTCAGTCTCAGACGTTTTATTTGCGGTATTCCACTTGCCAGACGTTCCCGAAAATGGTAAAAAAAAATTAGTTTTTGATGTCGGAGGTATAACCACAAGAATGATATACCACAAAATCAGGAAAAATACCACGATTACAAAAATCTAAATCCCAGACGTTGTATTCACGGCATACACCCTACCAGACGTCATTGAAATTGTGAAATGCATTTTTAGAAAAGTTAAGCAAATTTTCTTTAACCTTAAATATAACTATCTTATGGTAACTCTTAAAAAATTATAACTACTTCTTGATAGAAAATAAATTTGCCCCAGACGTTTTAACCACGCTCTTACTCCCACCAGAATTACTAAGTAATCAAATCTTCAATTGCATTACAGGGAAATTGAATTGTAATCGAATTACTTTCCAATTACAAGGGAAATACAATTACAATTAAATTACCGTGTAATTCCATTGTAATTTAAAAAATAAAATTACAAAAGTAGTAACATTGTAATTAATTACACTGTGTAACACTCAAAATATACGCGAGCGAAGACCTATCACTTTTTGTAGAGCTAGTCGCACTGATTACGAAACGTTATTTAAAAAGTGCCTAACATACATAAAAAAATCAAAAATGGGTAAAAATTTAATTTAATTTTTGTTACACAGTGTTATTATGTGGAGTGTAGCATGTGGCAAGGAGCCAGTGGTGGCAAGAAAAGTTATCTGATTAATCACTAATGATTACTGATTACATTTGGTAATCAGCTGCAGTGAAGTACTTGGGATTGAGGCTCGACACAAAGCTAACCTACTGGCAACAAATAAAGCCAGCAACGGAAAGAGAGTGGAAGCGGCAGCAGAAAATGCTAAGCAGCTGACCATACAGAAGTGGCAAGAGCGTTGGTGCGCAGTAAGCAGAGAACGATGGACGGCGAGGCTGATCAGAAATGTGGCTGAGTGGAAACGCCGGAATTATTATTATTATTATATTTCGGTTTCTCGTTTTTACGGTTATTTATTATATTTTCAAAACCTAAGTCGAACAAAAATATAATAATTCTAATTCAAAAATTTGCGAACAATATGACATGAGTCTAGTATTACCGACTTTTGTACTTTTCCAATGAAATTTTCATTGATTTCGAGTTCGCGTAGATGTTTCCTCACGTTCTTTTCTACGATCCCTGTTGCACTGATTATAAGTGGTATAATGTGCACGCTTCGTAGATTCCATTGGGTTTTTATATTCATCACTAGATTTTCGTATCTCCTTCTTTTTTCATCATAAGTCTTCTTTTTATTGTGGTTATTAGGGACGGCAAAGTCGATCAGTACGGCTTATTTATTTATTTTTTATTTAATTCGTTAAATACTAACGTTACATCTTAATACTAAATTTATAAACTAAAAAAAGAAAAAAAAATATTAAATACAATATTATAAATAGGTATGTATGTACATTAAAATTGTGCATTAAAAAAACTTTGTTTGAAACTCTTACTCTTAAAATTAACATTAAATGTGTTGTTTCTCTTGTCTACTACCGTTATATCAGGCCGATTATGTTCATTGTAGTTGGTATTGCGGAGCGTTCGATCGTAGAGTATTTTGACTCTGTCGTTTTCAAGAACGGCTTCTGGTTCATAGCGGTAGTAAGGCTGGGGTTGGTCTGTAAGCCCAAAGTTCTGACAAAGTTTTTGGTGGAACAATTTAGCGACGTTGTTATGTCTTCTGAGATAGTCCGTTTGTACCATACTTGTACATCCCGATATGATATGCTCAATTGTTTCATTTGGATTGCCGCATCGACGACAAATATCCTCAGCTGTATTGTCTTTCATTATACATCTCATATAATTCCGGGTAGCAATCACTCCATCCTGTATTGCAATTATAAATCCTTCTGTTTCGGAAAACAATTCTCCTGCCTGAAGTTTGACGTTTCTGTATCAACATTTTCGGCCCTAAGTGCATAATAGTGTTTTCCGTGTAAAGGTTTTGCAGCCCATGCACGTCTTCGGTCATCTATAGTGGGTGTTTGCGTGTGAATGTGGTTCTTTAGGTTTAATGGTGTTAGATTGTCGTCAGCTCCAATAGTTGCTTTGACCAGGTTGGAGTTTAAACTTTGCTCGGTGAAGTATTGTCTGAGTGAAGTTATTTGCTTGGTGTGCATGGTTTGGAGGTCTATGACGCCTCTTCCTCCTTCTCTTCGCGGCAACGTCATCCTTTCTATGCATGATCTTGGGTGGTGGAGGTTGTATTGGGTCAGGATAGTCCGAATTTTTCTTTGCAGGTCTGCGAGATCTGTTGTGGACCATTTTATCACACCGAAGCTATAAGTAAGTACAGGTATGGCGTAGGTGTTGATCGCTTTGATGAGATTTTTCCCGTTTAAATGTGATTTTGCACCCTTATGTATGCGTCCTTTGAACTCGCTAGTAAGATCTTTTTTCATTTTCGCCGAGTCCATTCTGTTGCTTTGGGCTGCTCCTAGGTAGGTGTAGATTTCGTTTTCTTGCATCTCTCTTATTCCATAGATTTGATCTTGTGTTGATGGCGAAATTTTTCCTCTTACAATACTCAGAGTTTTGCATTTACTTAATCCAAATTCCATTTTTAAATCTCTGCTAAACATGTTCACTATTTCCAGAAGATAATTTAAGTGGGCTTTTGTGGATGCGTAGGTCTTAAGGTCGTCCATGTACAACAGGTGGTTTATTTTAAACTCGGAGTTATTCGATTTGATTTTGAACCCGTACTTGCTAGAGTTGAGCATGTTGCTGAGTGGGTTAATGGCTATGCAAAACCATAGGGCACTGAAGTAGTCTCCCTTAAATATGCCTGATTTAATGGGGATTTCCTTAGTTTTAAGTAATGTACCGTTCTTAAACATCTCTATGCATGTTTTCCACTTGCTCATAATATGTGTAAGGAAGGAAATAACTTTTGGGTGGATGTGATATATTTTGAGGACCTCGATAAGCCAGGTATGTGGTATACTATCGAATGCCTTCTTGTAGTCGATATAGCTGACATATAAATTTCTTTGGTTTTTTGTAGATTGTTCGATAATAACTTGGTCCACAGTAAGTTGTTCTTTGCATCCTCGAGCACCTCTGATGCAACCTTTCTGTTCCTCACATAGCACTTTGTGCATACTTAAGTGGTCGTAAATTATTCTGTTCACACATGCTGTCATTAGCTTGTATAGAGTTGAAAGGCAGGTGATGGGCCTTCCATTTTCTGGGTTTCGATTGAAACCATTATTTTTCGGTACGAGGTATGTAGTTCCTCTAACTAGGAAGTCTGGGAAATCTGTCGGTGTGTTTAGGGCTTGATTAAGGAGGTCCAGCAATTTCGGTTGCGTAATTTCAAAGCGTTTGTACCAAAAATTTTGTTTTCTATCACTTCCTGGGGCTTTCCAATTTTGGGCTCTTGCTAGAGTTTCTTTAAGGATGTTCATTGAAATAGTGTTAGTTATCATCTCTGGCATTCCACAAAATTTTTCTTTTTCTTCTTTGATCCAGATAGTATTTGGGTCATGTTGTTTTGGGGTAGCCCAGGTGTCTGACCAGAAGCGTTCGACAGCAGTAATGTCAGGCAGCTCGGTGTCGTTTTTTTTTTGACTTCTCAGATTTCTGTAGAATACTTTTTCTTTGGTATTGAAGGCCTTGTTGTTATCGCGTCTAGTTAAAGAATTCTTAATTTTTCTCTGTTTTGAGATCTGTACAGATAGTTTTTGTGTCAGTGTATCCAGTACGAGGTTTGCATTGCTATGATTCGATTCATATCTAGAGTGGTTACGATGTTGGAAGCATATTGCGTTAACTCTGTTTAGCAATCTCCTCGCACGGTTACCTGCCAGAAAGGCTTTGATTCTATCGATCGAACTTCGTAGGTCAGCTATCTTACTTTGGATTCTCTGTAGTGCTACGTTGTGGAGAGGTTTTTGTCTCCTGACACTGGTTATTGGTGTAAGTTTCTTGCCACACAATCTTGCTACGGTAGCTGCAGCACAGTAAATCAAGGTGTGGTAGCTGTGTAAATCTGATACTCCCTCCAAAGCCAGGGGTAGAACTGAGTTGTTCATGATACTGATGATCTGGCTGACTCGTTTCGAGGTGTTGATTTTGGGTATGTTTGGTCGATTGAGGGGGTCGGTTCCGATGAAAATAGCTTGTTGTTGCGCAAATTCAAATTGAGAGATTGGTGTAACATGGTCCCCTCTTTGAGGCTCGGGATCGTTCGTGGTCTCTGTTACATCGCTGTCATTTTCAGCTGGTTGATCGGTCACATTTGTGTCATCAGAGATATTGTGTTAGTTGTTAGGTCCTATCTGGTTCTCAACTTCAGCTTTTATTGCATTTCGTCTTAGCTCAGGAACAAGGTTATTACGTCGGATTGCGCGTATTTGGTCGGATAGTCGTTGTTCAGTAACGTTAAATTCTGAACATTGAGCGATAAACAAGGTTCGTAGTCTAGATCTGTATACTGTCATATCTGTTTCACATTTGGTGACTATATAATAAATTCGCAGTAAGGTTTCGTTAACATTTGTGGTCCATTTTCTGCGTTGTCGGTTATTCCCTAGCGTGATAGCTGCAATGGTTTGTGCCTGCTGATCACTTGATTGCTGGGTAGTAGTACTATTGTTGTTGTTCTGTAGCTGACTTCTCGCACTTGGCCCAGGTACCAAGCCTTGTGCGCGGGAGTTAGGGTGCGGTCCTATTATTATTATTATTATTATTATTATTATTATTATTATTATTATTATTATTATTATTATTATTATTATTATTATTATTATTATTATTATTATTATTATTATTATTATTATTATTATTATTATTATTATTATTATTATTATTATTATTATTATTATTGTTGTTATTGTTATTATTATTATTATTATTATTATTATTATTATTATTATTATTATTATTATTATTATTATTATTATTATTATTATTATTATTATTATTATTATTATTATTGTTATTATTATTATTATTATTATTATTATTATTATTATTATTATTATTATTGTTATTATTATTATTATTATTATTATTATTATTATTATTATTATTATTATTATTATTATTATTATTATTATTATTATTATTATTATTATTATTATTATTATTATTATTATTATTATTATTATTATTATTATTATTATTATTATTATTATTATTGTTATTGAGTTTCTTAATTTCTCAACCTCTATGAGGTTGGAAAATACCTATCCCGGGCTATGCCAAGGGACTAGGCTCTGTTGTATTATATCATATAAAAAGTGTTGCGTTATTGCAGGAATCTTCTTACTATATTGCATATTGCGAGTAAAACTGCTTTTTGCATCGACTCCAAACTATGCTCCATATTTATTTTCTTAAGAGTTTGTGTGAGGCTTTTTGGAATCAATCCTGTGGCGGAGATGACGATCGGATTAATCTTTACTTTTCTGGCTACATACATTTTTTGAAGTTCATTCGCCAATTCGGTGTACTTGTTAATTTTTGTACTGATGGTTGTTTGAATATTATGGTTTAGTGGAATCGCTACATCATATATATCGATGTTGTTTTCCATTTTGTCAAACAAAACTATATCAGGCCTATTTGCAAGTATAGTTCTATCCGTGATTATAGTTCGATCCCAGTACAGCACTGCATTCAGATTTTCCAGGACAGGCGGTGGTTCATATTTGTAGTATGGTGTATACTTGGATATTAGCTTGTAGCGCAATGCTAAGTCTTGGTGAAGGATTTTTCCAACATTATTATGCCTGTTGGTATAGTCATAGCTGGAGAGGGTGGTACAGCCAGCTATGACGTGATCAATAGTCTCCCTCACAGAGCCACATCTTCTACAGCTATCACTAGCAATGTCTTCTCTCATTACAAATTTCCTATAGTTTCTGGTTGGTACTACCTTATCCTGAATGGCAATAACGAATCCTTCAGTTTCTGCATAGAGCTCACCTTTTTTCAACCACCTATTCGAAAGTTCAGCATCTACATGGCTTTCAGCGAGATCTTTCGGGTGAATTCCATGTAAGGCTTTTGATTTCCACAAATCAAGTTGTTCGGTAGCTGTTTTCAGATTATCTGGCATTGGTAAATTGCTTGCACTTAGGTTAAGGGGTGTAAAGCTGTTGTCTGCCTCGATGACGACTTTTATTAGTTCTTCAGATGAGAGGGACATGAAATAATTCCTTAGATTAATCTTCTGTTGGTGGTGAAGTGCTATAATGTCTACCATCCCCCTCCTACCTTGCGATCGGGGTATTGTCATTCGTTCTATAGCACTTTTTGGGTGATGAGACTGTGCTCTCGATAGAAGCGTTCTGACAGACATGGCTATCTGGTCAAGGTCGGTGTTAGACCACTTGAGCAGTCCAAAAGAGTACGTGAGTACTGGTACGGCCCACGTGTTTATTGCTCTTGTTTTGTTTCCAGCATTCAGATCGGTCTTCAAAATTAGTTTTATTCTGTTGCTGAATTCCTTTTTGAGGTGCTCTTTTATTTTCCCCAAGCACAGCCCCTTCAGTTGAAGCATGCCTAAGTACTTATAGCTGTCCCCATCAGCCAGTTCACTGATGACCTGATTTTCATTTATTGGATATCCTTCTGCTGTAGTTTGGACTATTCCTCTAACTAAGTTAATGATTTTGCATTTTTCTAAGCCGAATTCCATGCTGATATCATCGCTAAAATCTTTCACAATGCTGATTAATCGATGCATTTTGTCTTTGTTTGAGGCATAGAGTTTAAGATCATCTACAAACAGCAGATGGTTAACGCTTGTGCTTTGGCTAACTCCTTTTAACTCGTATCCGATCTTAGATCTTTTAATTAGTTTGCTAAGTGGGTTTAGTGCCAGGCAAAACCACAACGGGCTGAAGGCATCTCCTTGGAGTATCCCATTTTTAATATTTATCGGGTGACTGCTTTGCCCCCCTTAATGTAATTTAACATTCCATATGGACATGAGGTGCTTTAATGTGGTTATGATGTTGTTACTTATTCCGTAGAGGCGTAATATTTCTATCAGGTACGTGTGTGGTAGAGAATCGAATGCTTTTTTGTAATCAATAAAGCACATACTCAAATTTCTTTTCTTTTGTACGGCCTGCTGTACAATTACAGTATCTATTATAAGCTGATCTTTACATCCCTTTGAATTTCTACTGCAGCCTTTTTGCTCTTGGGTTATTATATTATTTCTACTGCAGTGGTTATAATACTCTGTTTGCGATTATTTTTGTTAGTAGTTTGTAGACCGTGTTTAAGCATGTTATTGGGCGATATTGTGCCGGGTCTCCTCCATCTCCTCCTTTAGGCAACAGATATGTATTTCCTCCTGCTAGGTAGTTGGGTATAATCTCTGGTTGAAGAAATATTTCCGAGAAACATCTTGCGATATGAGCATGTAGAACCGAAAGGTTTTTAATCCAGAAGTTGTGAATTTTATCTGGTCCTGGTGCCTTCCAATTCTCTGTTTGGAGTATAGCTTCTTGTATCTCCTGTGTAGTAACGACGTCTTGACTCATTGGTTCAACATTGCTTGCTTCCATTTCTTCTTCCTCTAACCAGATTGAATTTTCCCAAAAGTTTCTCGGTTCGGACCATATACTCGACCAATAGGTTGAAGCAAGTTCTATTGGTATAGTTGGGATTTGTTCATTCGGGTTTTCTTTTAACTTACGGAAGAACTTTCTTTGGTCTCCTTTGAAGGACTTATTTTGTTGTTTCCTGGTACAGTTTTTCTTATACCTTGCCAATCTCTTGCTAGATGCTGCCAGTTGTTGCCTTTTCTTGTCCTTGATTTCTGTAAGTTGGTTTACAGTCAGTTCGTTATGTGAAAGAGGTTTTATAATTTTGTTAACACTGCGGATCAGCTTCATCGAAGGTGTTCCCTTAGTGAATTCTGTAAGTTGGCCCATTTCTTTACGAAGATGTTCTACTTTCTTTTGAAGTCGTTTTTCCCACGCTGGTGTTGTTGGCAAATTGACTGCTACTCTACTGAGGTTTTCTTGGGGAGCTATCGTTCTCAACCCAAGTGTTCTTATTATTGCGACTGCAGAAATATAAATAAGGCTATTGATTTGGCTTACATTTTTGCTATTATCAAGGCACGTAGGCAAGATCTGTTGGTTTAATATTGAAAACATGTTGTTCACTCTTGGGGTTATTCTTAATTTTGGCAAACTCTCCCTTCGGCTAGGGCAAGTATTTTCCAACTCTTCTTTTGCCGATCTGAAGTTGTATAAAAGACTTTGCTGCAAAACATTTTCATTTTCACTTTCCGCAGTTTGGCTTGTAACGCTTATCCTTCTATTTCTGGAATAATTAATGTTATCCGACGAAGTTAAAGGCAGAAGCTCATTTTGACCGTGAGAAAGAGCTATCTGTTCAGTGGTCTGTGGTCTGTTATCCTGGTCAGTATGGGGCTCCGCCATCACTGGTGGTGGACTATTTTCTGCTCTAAGCTCTTGAGAGACATGCGTTCTAATGTCGTTGATCTCCGTTACACTAAGTAGGTTCTTTTTTACTATTGCCCTTCTGCGGTCAGCTATGTTCTGTTCAGAAAGGTGATTGAGTTCCGGAAAAGAACGTAGGAACAAAGCTCTTAGTAATGGTCTGTAGACATGTAATTGGGTTTCTAGTTTTGTGGCTAGGTAAAAACAACGAAGGACTTCCTTATTCATTTGGGTTGTCCATTGAATTCGTTGTCTTGGCAATCCTGCACGGGTGGTTGAGGTGGTAATCGGCCTCAAAACACACCGGGCATGCGTGATAGACGTGGTTGGGTTATTGTTGATGGTTGCTTCTTCGGGTTCCCCGACCAGTGCCCCATCTTGCAACTGGTCACCAACAGTTTGCATGCTGCCATCCCCAGTGTTGGCTCCAGGTGATGCCTCGACGACCTCGAGCAGCGGTATGTGTTCTGAATTTATATTATTTTGTATCTCCATTTTGGTTTGGGTTGTTGGTTTACAGTTTTCCTTCAGTTGAGTGAAAGGCCGCTCCCACTGGGAGGACAGACGCCCACCTTTATGCTGTCTGGTTGCCAGTTTAGGGTGAAGGATTTTGATGTTGGGATAATTAGTTCGGACAATGTTTCTCCACTTCGACCTGTTTGACACGGGTGTCCCTGAGTCAACATAGCTCTAAGTTTCTTCAAAACACGTCCTTAAGCCCTTCCGGCGCGTCAAGTCTCTTATTATTATTATTATTATTATTATTATTATTATTATTATTATTATTATTATTATTATTATTATTATTATTATTATTATTATTATTATTATTATTATTATTATTATTGTTATTATTATTATTATTATTATTATTATTATTATTATTATTATTATTATTATTATTATTATTATTATTATTATTAATATTATTATTATTATTGTTATTATTATTATTATTATTTTTATTATTATTATTACTATAATATTATTATTATTATTATTATTATTATTATTATTATTATTATTATTATTATTATTATTATTATTATTATTATTATTATTATTATTATTATTATTATTATTATTATTATTATTATTATTATTATTATTATTATTATTATTGTTATTATTATTATTATTATTATTATTATTATTATTATTATTATTATTATTATTATTATTATTATTATTATTATTATTATTATTATTATTATTGACTTTTGTAAGAATTCTCAGCTCCTATGGAGCTGGAAAAGTACCTATCCCGGGCTATTTTTTTTTTTTTTTTTTTTTTTTTCCACTTCAGATTCTTTGATGTAGTCAGCTTAGAGCAAGCTGTATACTACTATCAGAGGGTTCATCATTAGTGCATGTGTTAGTAGTTAGTAGGACAAAAACAATCAAATACTATCCACATGCACAATATACAATTAATATTAGCAAAAAATGATATACTAACATAAATACAATTTAAAAATCTAACTAAAACATTAACTGACAATCACGTCTGTGGAGCACTGGTTCGAAATAAAGTTTTTAATTTCATCTTGCTCATATTAAAGTCAATATCGTTTAAATTATAAAGTTTGCTCATTCGGTTAAGAGGCTCGTTTATACCATAGTTTGTTCTATGAAAGTCAATATGTAAGAGTTCAAATCTTCGTAGGTGGTGAGATCCTCCCGGATAGTTAAAGCCAAGGCAACCTAATAAGTCAGGAGCGTCAATTTGGCCATTAATTAATTGATGAAAGAATATAATATCGTTATTAACACGTCTTTGTTGCAAAGTTTGCATGTTTAAAAGTTGAATCCGCTGATCGTAAGGTGGTAAGTTGTAAGGATCTGTCCAAGGTAGACCCTTCAGAGCAAAGCGTATGAAATTATGTTGGATTGATTCTATACGATTCTTATGAACCTCATAAAATGGACTCCATACTTGGGAAGCGTACTCGAGGTGGGGTCGAACGTAGCAGTTGTATAGAGAAAGTGTGACAAATGGATCGTCAAACTCCTTTGCCCAGCGTTTTACAAATCCAAGCATTGAGCTCGCTTTGTTTACTATGAGATTAATGTGTTCGGTGAATTCTAAGTTTGAACTGAATTGGACACCCAAGTCTTTAAAACTAAATACTCGACAGAGCTTGTGTTGCGATATACAATAATCGAAGGCATTCGGGACTCGTTTTCGAGAGAAAGTAATTGTTTGGCATTTGACTGGGTTGAGAGAGAGACCGTTTTTCCCACACCAAACACTAAAACTGTCAATGTCAGCTTGTAGAAGGATCCGGTCATGGTTGTTTTTTATTGTCTTAAAAATCTTCATATCATCGGCAAATATGAGAATTTCACTTGAATTTATGCATGAAGTTACATCATTTATAGCAAGTATAAAAAGAAATGGACCCAGATGGCTTCCCTGGGGTACACCTGAGCGAGCAATAAAGGGGTCAGAAAGACAGTTCCTGAATTTAACTTGATAGGATCTTTTCTCTAGGTATGATTCTATCCAGGCTATAAAAAAAGGCGGAAAACCAAAAGCTTTTAGCTTGAAAGAAATAATTTTATGATTTAATTGATCAAATGCTTTAGAAAAATCAGTGTATATGCAATCTACTTCACTTCCTTTTTCTAAAGCATTTGAACATTTATGTAAAAAGGTAAGAAGATTAGTTACAGTTGATTTTTTCCTCATAAAACCATGCTGTTGTTCACATACTAGATTCTTGCTGAAAAATGCAACACTCTCACAAACAACTTGTTCAAAAATCTTCGGAATACACGATAGTTTTGAAATAGGTCTGTAATTCTTTATATCTGTCTTATCACCCTTCTTGAAAATTGGAATTAGAAATGATGATTTCCAAATGATGGGAAATTTTCCAGATTTGATGGAAAGTTCAAACAAATACGTAAGGGGCTTAGATAACGAGTTTCTACAGTTTTTCAATAATATTGGAGGAACACCATCTGGTCCAACTGAACAATCGTCATTCAACGATGAAAGAATTTCTAAAACAGTACTTTCTAGTAAAGGGATATTGTTACAACACGTTTGGGAATAGCTTTGTAGATTTCTAAAAAATGTTTCGTCAATGTCAAAAGCTTCATCAACAAAAGATTTACGGAAATTTGTCGCAAAAGCATTGCAAATATCAAAGGTTTTTTGCATTGGGACGTTTTCATAAATAAAGTTTGCAGGGTAGCCATCTGAGTTTTTCTTTGAGTTAACGAGTTTCCAAAAAGACTTAGGATCCTTTTTTAAGCTATTTCCTTTTTCTGTCAAATAATTGGTGTAAAGTGTTTTTGAAAGAGATTTAAATTCTTCAAACAGAGCGCTATAAGAGGCGTAATCAGTTAGAGATAAGGTTTTTAAGTAAGTTTTCCATGCTTTATTTCGTTTATTTCGTAACGATTTCAGTTCTTTTGTGTACCAAGATTGATTTAAATTCGTGTTTTTCATTTTTTTCATGGAAAGAGTATTAATAAGACAATTGTTAAGAATACTATAGAAACTGTTAACAGCTTCATCAATATTAGACATAGACAATACGTCAGATATTCCAGACCTATATAAGTTTTCGGATAGCAACTCAAAATTTGCTTTTCTGAAATCAAAAAAATAGGAGCAATCGAAGTCATTACTGTTTTCAGTAACATGACTGCTACAGTCAAAAAAGATTTCCAAAGGTGGATGGTAATTATCTATATTAGTAATTCCAATTCTAGACTCTAGAACAAGAGTACTAATAGCGTCAGAGGAAAATACCAAATCGAGAATTCGATTTTTAAAGTTTTTAATACAGCTTATTTGCTGTAAGTCAGAATAACTAATTTTATCAAGAAGAGCCAGTTCATTTTGAGAAGAAGTTAACGAAGCTTCTTGGTAAGTCTCGTCTTCGGAAGGAATCCATTCTATGTGTGGTAAGTTGAAATCTCCCACAAGTAATATATTGCTGTTGGGGCAAACCAGGTCAAGTACGAAGTCTAAAGCAAAGGAAAGTTCGACATAAACGGATGCTGAACTTTTTGGAGGAATGTAGGCGTTTAGAATATAAACAAAATTATTTTCTACAGTAAGTTTTACACAAATTAGATCAATTGATAGTTTAAAAGGGAATGAAACAGAAGAAGAAGCAAATTTATTATGTACAGCTATTAAGACACCTCCCCCCAATTCCCTTGAGTTTCCAACATGACGATCCTTTCTATAAACTAAGAACTCTTGGGAAAAAAGTTCCGTGTCCAAAAAACTTGGGTTTAACCAGGTTTCTGTCAGAGCAAAAATATCATGTGGGAATGTTTGAGAATTGACGAAAATGTCAGCGGTTTTGCTACGAAGCCCTCTTACGTTTTGGTAGAAGAGGGTAATCCTACTGAGTTTTTTGATGGGAGAGCATTAGGCACATTGCGTTTTCTTGTGGAGCAGAATTCCTTAACTAGTGTTCCAGAAGGCCAGTTGTTAATATTGCAAATAGAATCAAAATGCAGTGGATTTGTAATTATTTTAAAAGAAGAGATAAAGCTATTGGGTTTACTGATTTTCGTACATTTTATAGAAGTGTTTGATGGTATGCTATTACAAGAGACTAAGTGGGAGATAACATCATCAGGAGCTGTGTCAGGATCCAAACGTGAAACGAAAATAGTTTTAGGTTTGGAAACAGCCTTGATAAGTTTAGGATTGGAAATGGTATTTGTTGTGGAAGTGGTTGGAACGGGCTCAGGAAGTTCTAATGTGTTGGCAGTGTTGGGAGGGTTGGATCTAAGATTAGTTCTTTTTGGAGGTGGACCAGAATTTTTAGTATGTGATAAGGAGTCAGTATCTCTACTTCTTTTCTTAACTTTAGAAACATGGTTTCTCTGTATACCTGACCCAGATTGGGCTAGGATGTCTTCATTAACAGAAGAAATATTATTTTGGTGATTTTCAGGAACTAAGTCGGTCGTTGAAGTGGAGTTATCTACCATTTTGTTGTCTACAGAAAAAGAATTTAAATTTGAAACAGCAATGTTAAAAACATTGAGTAGCTCTTCAAATCCCTTTGAAAGTTTTAAAATGTCTGCTTTAAAAGAAGTCATTTTAAAAGCTAATTTTGATATTAATTCGCGGCAGTCAGGGCAATACCAACAGGCAAACTCGGAATTAGCTATCTTTTCGATAAAAGCGTTCGTTGAGCCAATACACCTTGGGTGGTAGAGATTACCACAAGGTCCAAAGCACGCAAATAGACGCGCGTTGCTTGAAGTTTCTAAACAATTTTTTGTTGAACAGACCATTATTTTGGAATTAAGAGAAAAAATAATAAAAAAAATATAATAAAAAACAAACAAAATTAAACTTTTTTTTTTTTTTTTAAAAAATTAATAATAAAAAAAATAAGAGTTATTATTTTCGACAGCAGGTGTCGAAACTACTTATTTAATTAAAAAAAAAAAAAATAAAAAAATATATATTAATTAAAAAAAAAATTTTTTTGGTTCCAAGTGGGAATTGAACTCAGAGCACTGAGATCTGAACTCTTATAACCGCGCGCTTACTAACTGGGCCACGGAGGCTGTAAATCAATGGATGAAAATATTTAATATGATGCAAATGAAAAAGAAATAATTAAGTTTAAAATGAAAAATAAATAATGATAACATATAAAAATATGATAAAAGGTTAAAAGCTTAGGTTTGTAAGGTAGGGGAAGTGCTGTTTTATATAACAAGATAAACACACACTTACCTATGCATGCAAACAATAAACAAAGAACAAAAAAAATACTCAAAGCTTTGCAATAAAATTAAACAATTACACTTTCTATAACTAGAATAAAAAAGAAAATTAACAATTAAAACACAAATTTAATGAAAAATAATTTGACAAATTCAAATAGTCCACTTTTTCAGTGTACATAGACAAAAAACTTGCTATTAAAACTACAAAATATAAATAAAATGATATGAAAAACACGGACTAAAATTTACACACAGCTACCAAGTATGAACCAGTGCTGACAAGGGATTAGGCTCTGTTGGAGCATAGACCATGTTCTAGCCCTTTTGTTGTGGTTGGCTGCATCATGGTTGTTCCAAATAAAACAAAAATATGTATTTCGAATTGTTGTTGTTGTTTGTTGTTAAATTACGGTTGCTCTAGGAATTTTCGCATTATTCTGCAAGTACTTAGTATGACTGATTTCGAGATTTCGTGAATTAAGTGTTGGCATTTTATATTCTCAAGCTCAGCTCTCACAGTTTTTGCAATAATTCCCGTACTAGATATGATTATAGGCACAACTCGGATTTCCGTGAGTCTTTCTCGCTGTTTTATTTCATGTGCGAGTTCAACGTATTTCCCTATTTTCTCGGCAAAAGTACGATTGGCGTTAGATGACAGTGGGACGGCTATGTCTATGAGGAATCCCTTTTTATTAACTTTATCTATACATACTATATCCGGTCTGTTTGCCAAAATTGTGTGGTCAGTTGTCAGTTCCCGGTCCCGGACTAAGCAAAACTCCATGAGGCTGGTATTTATAGTATGGCATTTTAATGTCTATAAGATTACACCGCAATGCCAACTCTTGGTGAACGATTTTAGCTACATTATTGTGTCTACTCAGATAATCACTACTCGCTAGCATTGAACATCCATTAATAACGTGATCAGTGGATTCTAGGCTTTGATGACATCGACGACAAGTATTTTCAACATCTAGGTGAAGAATAGCCCGTTGATATTGTCTTGTTGCAATAATTCCATCTTGAATTGCAATAATGAACCCTTCTGTTTCAGGGAACAGCTGTCCTCTTTTCAACCAAATAGTTGAGGCTTCCTTATCAACGTCTGGAAGTCCAAGATGATGAGGATACTTTCCATGAATTGATTTTTGCTTCCACAGTTCAACCATATCACTGCTTGTCCGTATCTGCTCCATTGGTTGGAATTCTGGGTTCGCCAAGTTAAGTGGTATGTACTTTTTATCCAAGTGACAAAGAATATTGTATTTTCTGTCATGATCACCATATTCATAGAAGAAAGCTCTTAGCTTTTCGAGTTGTTTATGATATAAATTTTTTATATCACCAACGCCTTGTCCACCTTCTGCTCGTGGTAACCAGAGCCTTTCAATTGCCGACCCGGGATGATGGAATCGACGGGATGTCATTGTAGTTCTCACTAACCGTTCCAACATGTCAAGATCTGTTTCGCTCCATTTTATTATTCCAAATGAGTATTTTAAGACTGGTATAGCATATACATTGATGGCTTTTATCAGGTTTCCACTGTTGAGTTTTGTTTTGAAAAGCTGCTTCAGCCTGTTTTCAAAATCCGTTTTTATCTTTTCCTTTATTGCACTATGTAGTATACCACGCATTTCATGTATACCTAGGTACTTATACCATTCTTCGTTGGAAAGAAACTCAATAGTTCCTTCTTCAAAAGCGAATCCCTCCGTTCGAACGACATTTCCTCTAACCATTTCAATTGCCTTGCATTTTTCGTAACCAAAGTCCATACAAATGTCCTGGCTAAACTGTTTAACTATGTTAACAAGGCCTGAAAGATGTTGTTTGGATCTTGAGAAAAGTTTGAGATCATCCATATATAGTAAATGCGTAATACTACATTGGTTTTCATTGAATTTGATGCGGTAACCATTCGAAGAGTTGTTAAGCAATCTACTGAGGGGACAAAGACTTAGGCAGAACCATAAAGGACTAAATGTGTCACCCTGAAAGATTCCTCTTTTTATTCGTATCTCACGAGTCTTTATTTTACCAACGTGTACTGTTGTAATCCAATTACACATAGCATCTTCAAGGAATGAAATAATGTTTGGATGTATTCCCTGCATCTTCAGAACTTCGATAAGGTACGAGTGTGGAACACTATCAAACGCTTTTTGGTAATCTATGTATGCGACACTTAGATTCCGTTGATTATGGATTGCATTTCTGGTAACAATGGCATCAATAGTCACCAGTTCCTTGCATCCCCTTGAATTTCTGACGCATCCTTTTTGTTCATTTGGTATAATATGGTTAGTCTCACAATGATGCCATACTCTATCATTTATTAAGGAGTTAAGAATCTTATAAACAGATGGCAAGCATGTTATAGGTCTGTAATTGGCAGGGTTTTTTAGATCTCCGTTCTTAGGAATGAGATACGTTGTTCCTTTTGTGAGAAACCTTGGCAATTGTGCACTTCTACAAAGAATTGCATTAAAGTTTCTTGCTAAGTGTACATGAGCACTCTTAAATCTTTTGAGCCAGAAGTTTTGTATTCCATCTGGGCCAGGCGACTTCCAATTTTTGGTTCTCTTCAAAGCAGCGCTTAGTTCTTCGGTACTTATTTCTTCTTGAATCATTTGAGGGTGTTGGATTTCAGAAGCTAAACAAACAGATTGGAGATTATGAGTTTGAGACTGTTCCCATAGATTTCCCCAAAATGTTTCCACATCTTGTTTGCTTGGTTCTTCTTCCTCTCTTAAAAATTCATGATGGTTTGAAAGACCTGCATAAAATTTTTTCTGATTGCCATTGAACATTTTATTGTCAATGTATCTTGCTTGACTGTCCAAGTATCTCTTTGAACGAGAGCTAAGTACTTGAAGTTTTTGTGTAAGCCTGTCTATTACTTCATCAACTATAAATGAGGTACGATGTGGTCGTACAATTTGTGCAACCTTACGACAAAGATCTCTAGACCGTACGCCTCTCTTGAATTGTGTAAGCCTTCCCAATTGTACTCTTAGGTTGCTCTTTTTGACCTCTAATCTTTGTTGCCATGGGCGTTTTTCCATTGGGCTTCCTCTAGGACTCTGGACATTACCAACTCCAATACCAACTATTCTACATGTTGTCACTGCAGCACAGTAGATTATGCTATGCACACGACATAAATCGTCTTCGTCTCGCAGGTGTGAAGATATTATCAGATTGAGGTGATTGATAATTTCAAACATTTTAGAGTTCAAATAAACTTTTGGTATCCTTGGCCTACTTGTAGGTTCCATTCCTTCAAATTCGGTTACCGCTTCATCAAATTTGTCATAGACCATTTGAAACATTAAATCATTGACTCCTAGTGATGATCGGTAGCTGTTTAGTTCTTCCTCCCTACGTTCCACATCAGATGTGTTACCATTGTCATTTGGTATTGCAACTGCCAGACTTAGTCTATTCCTCGGTCTAATTTCTTCTCTTACCTCGGTTTCTATAGCTATAAGATCTATTTGGGGGAGCAATAATTTGGTTTTAATTGCTCTGACTCGATCCGCAATGTTTTGGACAGAAAGTCTTTGTGCAAGTAAAGGATACAAGTTTATGAAACTTGTATGCTGCCTTTCTCGATATCCAGCGTTATCACTTCCGCATTTTGTTGCTCTGTAGTGGCAGCGTATTACGTCTTTGTTCATTTCTGTTGACCAAGATATTCGCTGTCTACGGAGTCCAGCTCTTGTGGTCGCAGGTATTGAAGCCTGCGAAACAGTCGGAGCTGGTGCAGAGTTTGGTGGTATTTCTCTGCTACTTGTTTGCAGTTCCTCATTTCTTCGGGTTATCCCGGTGTGCATTTCCTGCGTGTCTGCTACACCACTACCGGCTCGTATGCTGCTAACTCCAGCGGTAACTCCAGAGTCAGCCCGGGCGCCCCCGGATGGCGGCATTCTAATTAATCTGTTTCTTAGTTGTCTCTCCATAATTGGGTTTGGTTTACTGTTTCCGTCAGATATGCATTTTAAATTGTAGCCAGCATATTAGGCTTTTCGACGAGGGATCTCAAGTGCGTCAGTTTTTATGTTTTTCTTTTTCGATGGATCCAGGTGGATTTTAGTCGCCTCTTACGACAGGCATGCCATACCTCGAGAATATTCTTAAACCTTACTCGCAAGGGTTGGTTTACTGTTTCCTTCAGATATGCATTTTCAAATCATAGCCAGCATATTAGGCCGTTTTGACGGGGGGGGATCACAAGATCGTCAGTCCAAATGTTGTCGGTGGATCCAGGTTGGATTTTAGTCGCCTCTTACGACAGGCATACCTTACCACGGGAATATTCTCACCCCTTACCCGTAGGGGTATTATTATTATTATTATTATTATTATTATTATTATTATTATTATTATTATTATTATTATTATTATTATTATTATTATTATTATTATTATTATTATTATTATTATTATTATTATTATTATTATTATTATTATTATTATTATTATTATTATTATTATTATTATTATTATTATTATTATTATTATTATTATTATTATTATTATTATTATTATTATTATTATTATTATTATTATTATTATTATTATTATTATTATTATTATTATTATTATTATTATTATTATTATTATTATTATTATTATTATTATTATTATTATTATTATTATTATTATTATTATTATTATTATTATTATTATTATTATTATTATTATTATCATTATCATTATTATTATTATTATTATTATTATTATTATTATTATTATTATTATTATTATTATTATTATTATTATTATTATTATTATTGTTGTTGTTGTTGTTGTTGTTGTTGTTGTTGTTGTTGTTGTTGTTGTTGTTGTTATTATTATTATTATTATTATTATTATTATTATTATTATTATTATTATTATTATTATTATTATTATTATTATTATTATTATTATTATTAATCGTTGGAGTGACCCCTATCGATCTCCTAGCGACAGAAAGGAAGTACGTCTACGACAAAAAGGCGGAAACGGGGTTGGAAGCGGCAGCAGAAGAGGCTTAGCAGCTGACCATACAGTAGAGGCAAGAACGTTGGTGCGCAGAAAGCAGAGGACGATGGACGGCGAGGCTGATTAGAAATGTGGCTGAGTGGAAAGACCGGAAACACGGTGAGGTTAATTATGACGTCACCCAATTACTCACCGGACACGGTTATTTCAACGCATTTCTCCACAAGATCGGCAAAACGAGTAGTCCAGCATGCCAGTACGGGGAATCCCAAGAAGACGATGCACAACATACCTTCTTCGTCTGCAGCAGACAAACATTGGCACCATCACTCCAGAGAACATAGTCGGGAAGATGCTTACTAGCCAACACAACTGGAACGCGATCAGTGCATACACAAATCAGCTCCTCAGAAATAAGAAAAGAGAAGAAGAACAGTTCCGCGTTCCTAACCTTTCCTAACCTATTAATCAACTAACCTAACCAAATTTAACCAAACCACCTTCAACTAACGTAACCTAACTTCACCTAATAAAAGACTAATATTAAACTAACGAAACCCAACTAATTTCACCTAATTTAATTTAATTTTTTTCTCGATTTAAATCGTGAATAACTTCTTCAGAACTCAATTTAGGGAAAATTACTAAGAGACCTTTTTTGTAGAGAATTAAATTTCCTATAAGAATCTGTCGTGGTTTTATTTTTCTATTCACTTATTTGCTCCGCTCTGTTGCAAAAAAAAGTTCTAAAAACTATCACAGAGTAATTATAAAAATAATAATAATCAAAGTTAAACCTTGTTGTTGAAAATTTAGTTGACTGTTGCTTAAGAGGTGAGGTGATTTTGTTGGGATGATTGTTGATTTAGAGATGAGCTGATTGTGTTGAGATGATTGTTGTTTAGGAGATGAGCTGATTTTGTTGAGATGATTGTTGATTAAGAGATGAGCTGATTTTGTTGAGATGATTGTTGATTTACAGATGAGCTGACTTTGTTGAGATGATTGTTGGTGGGTTAATTCACTGAATCCACTTTTATTTTTCTTCTTTCCTTTGATTGTTTTTCAAAAGTCTAAGTTTATGATTCTTTTTATTTTTCATATTTAATTTAAAAAACCTTCTTTTCATTTTTTTATGATATAGGGCCAATGTTGGTAAATGTAAACAATTTCATGTCTTTTTTTTTTTACTTTAGATTTTAATATGTTTTCACGGAACAACTTGAACGGTATCTTTTGTTTCTTAGAAATGTATCTTCATCATTTCATGTACATATCGTCGCCCTAGTATTGGAGTGCCGTATACGCCAAATTGCATTTTTTGAACTAGGTATGCAGTCGTATGTTTTCGAAGTTGCTCTTTTCAAATCTGCTATCCGTTTTTTTCTATCTTTTTTCGTTGCCGAAATATTCACTATTGTTTTGACAAAAACAAGAAATTTTGGCATTTACGGCAAATTTTTCATGCAATGCAAGAAAATTTTGCGAATTGTTTTGACGTACGTTATGTTTTTTTTTTACGTACGTGTATATGAATAAAATAAACTTCTGATTTTCATGGCGTATACGGCAAACTCATTTTGGACAAAAATTTATATATTTTGAAAACTAACGAATTGCAGATGTCCAATAACATGTATATAAAAGACACATTTTAATTATATATCATACTAAAATATCAAAAAATACCAGCGGTTAGTTCTTTCGCAATTATCTTCCGAACATTTAAATGCGATTTCCCAAAAATGTAAAAATGGCGTATACGGCACTTCAATACTAGGGCGACGATATACTAACACTAATTGTTTGCAGGTTTGCGGTTCAAACGTTAAAACGAACTATTGTTTTTATCCTAAAAATATATACAATATACCGCAATCCGTTCCCGACTGCGCCAGTAATAATTTTATCAAAATTGAAATTAAAAAAAATAATTTTTATTTATTCAATTCGGAACCTATCTTAAGACTAACATTTGTATTTGTTTTTGTTAATTGCTATGCCTCGGTTTTCAACATGTGATATGCAAGCTTGCATTAACAATGTGCATAAAAATATTTCTTAGAATTATTGTGAATTATGTGAACGGAAAATAAAATGCAAAATTCTAGGAATATTTGATACATTAATATGTAGTTCGTTGGAAAGTGCAACGAACTTATTTATTAAATGATATTTTTATTGGAGGCATGTGTAACAGTTATACTCCGACATCAAAAACTGATTTTTTTTACGTCAGGTAAGGAGAATGCCGCGAATAAAACGTCTGAGACGGGAGGGGCAATTTTAAATAAAATTGACTTAATTTTGAATAAAAATTATCAAAAATCAACGATTACATCTACAACAACGTGCTTTACGTTTTTGTAAAGCCAAACACCTAGTCTTTTACAAAAGTTTTAAATGAAGCCATTTTATGGTACAGTTTTTGAAAAATTAATTTTTAAAATCAAAATTAAAAAAAAAAAAATTGGAAAAATTATCAAACTAACTTTTTCAAAATTGTTTGTAATTAAGTACTAATTTATTTTTAAAAATTCGGTGCTCTTATTTATTTTAAAACAAAAACAGAAAACCTAGTTCAAAAATATCTTGTCATTTTCAAGAAATTAACAAAAACCCAAAACTACTTTTTTCCAAAAAAAAATTATTATTTTCTGTTTTTACGTGGCCGGACTTGTTGATAAATTAATTTATGAAACATTAAGCATTCGTCAATTATTTTTGAAAAATTCAGACTTAAATGAGGATACAATAAATTATTACAGTATTGGATTAACTTTGGATTCATCAACTTTTTTCATTGATAACACCTGAAAACTTACCTGAGAATTTTTCTTACTCTGTGTGGGGTGCTCGCCGCCCATTGATTCTAGATGTAAGAGCAATAGCGGCAATTTTTAGTCTATAGACTTTAAAGAATTTTTAATTACTGACGTTTAAAAAAAAAAGATCATTAAAATCAGGGCTGTTCGGCGGCCGGGTTCCCTACTATTGCCATTGTTTGAGCTTTAGTTACTCCACTAATACATACATATTTTGAGTAAGTTTCAGTGTTTTACAGTAAGAGTATCAACTCGAAAACTAACTTTAAATTAATCGCGATTTATGATTAATGAAATTTGCATAGGCCCCCCTTTGCGAAAAATAAAATTCCAAAATTGTTCAAAGTTGAACATTAATATTTTTAAATAAAACCGAAAATCGTTAAGAAAAAAAAAAACTCTTAACCCACTTTTGCCCCAATTTAGAAAATTTCAAAATCAAAAAATTAAAACAAATAGATCTTCTGATTCTCTTTAACATATCATCTCTTTCAAAGAGATTTAAAGCCCCAAAAATTATTTTTAAAAACCCATCACCCTCCAAATTCGAAAATCCAAAAAAGAACACACATACATATGTATTTTGTATATGTAGATGAATGTAGATTTTAGAGCAACAAAAAAAAAACAATTTGTACGATATTAGAAATAAGTTCTTATTGAACCCCAAAATTATCAAATATTAAAATTAAAACAACTATTGTGATAAATGTGATTTTTTTCCTCAAAACTTTTATTTTAAAATCAATTATTTCAAAAACTGTTGCATAAAATAACTTTATTTAAAATTTTGAATAACGTGTAAAATTGAAGCTTTCAAAAAAGTTATTATTTATAACTGTAAGTGTTGCCGTTGTTTTTAAATCTTTTTTTCCCATTTTTAGTAATTTTTTGTAATTTTATATTCAAAGCCAGGCAAGATTTTGAATGGCAACTCTAGTTTATTTTAAAGAGGAATAATAAAGCTTTAATTAAGTATTAGAATTTTCAAAAAAATAAATGGATGCAATTTTCTCCAAAAGCAGGGTCGGACTGGCCATATAACTGACTTGGCGATTGCCACCCGGGCCCTCAGCTATCCCATAGTTACAAAATAAATATACATAAAGAACATGTAAAAAACAAGTACAAATACAAATTTCAAACAAAGAAAAGGGGTCCGTTTAACAAATGCAGGCCCTTACTCTAACTTTTTTAAAGTTATATTTATAATTATATAAGAAGTTAAAAGGTTTGGGGCCCGAGGGGTGTACAATTGGACATACCCTTGTACCGGGGTAGTGCCCCGGGGCCCCCACGTGTATATGCCAGGGCCCCACGCTAGGTTGTGTGTAGGGAAGAAACGGGATGTAAGAAATAAACAACGAAACAAACAGATACCTATGTATATGATGTGCACTCAGTTTCCTTATTTTCACATAAGATATCTATCTTAAAGACTTGAATAAGCAGAAACAGGATACAAATTAAAGGGTTTTTCGCGTACTTGTCCTCTGGTCTTGCTTGTGCCTAGCATTATTGGACCCCTGTACAAATTAAATGGGTTTTTTTAAATTCCAAATACAAACTTAAATTATTTTTATTCCAAAATCGCAGGCGATCTTTTGTGAGCTTTTCCACACAGGGGCCCCAAAAAAAGTAAAAGGGTATCCTTTTGGATGTCTGCAACATGTTTTTTGTTTCACCAATTGAATTCGTAAAGAAAATGAGAGCGAATGTTTCCAGTTTCAAAAAAAAACTCTGAATTTCTGAATGAATGCAAACAATCCGAACTAAAATTCAGAACTTTTGGAAATAAAAAAAAAGTTTTTAAAAGGAAAGAACAAGTCTCATAAACCTGTTTTTTTTCTTAAATTAATACAGTATTATTTTAATTAATTCTTTTGTCTATAAGTCCAAAACTCACGGGCTCTTAGTAATAGACTCGAATCTAGCAAAACTCGACTTTGGCAAAAAAAAAAAATAATATGTAGTAATAAATCATACATCTAACTTCTAAACTTGGAATCGGATCAGAAACAGTTCACCTGTAACTAAGTCGATTTTAAAATCATAACGTTATTTAAATTTGGAAGTGAGATGTAGGTATTATGTACCTATATTTTATTTTTTGTTAAAATAAAGTTATCGCTAAATCCGGGTCAATAACTGAGGGCTATTGTCTATTTGCAGTTGCAAGTTCAAAAAATTGAAAATATTTATACAGGAAGTTATTCCACTTTTTAATAAAATTTTCAAATCTATGAAGAATTTTCAACTTTTAAAAATTAAAAATAAATAAATTCCGTACATTTTCTTAGAAGGAAAAATAAAGACAACAAAGGGCCCTCAACTAAAGACTTGCACCGGTCGGTGCCCCAGCAGCTCAACCTCTTGGGGCTCTGTTCCCATACTCTATTTATAAAGTCTTAAGATGTAATTTTTAAAATTAGAAACCTCAAAAGAAAGATGTGTTGGAAAAATATATGTAAAAATTAGGCTAAGAAGCACCAAAAATCTTTATAAAAGTATACTTTCCTTTTCCGAGCCAAACGAAAAATAAAAATTTTGTTGGTATCTATAGTTGTAGGTAGCTTTTTTTTAGTTCCTTGGAACTGTGGCCCGGCGGGCCCCTTTTAGCATTTTGCCACCCGGGCCCCCATGCCCCAGTCCGACCCTGTCCAAAATTGTACCTCTTTAAACCTGGCAAGCTTAGGGTTGCGGCAAGCTGTGACCAGGCAACCCTGTTTTTTTGTAATCTTTGCGTCATTTCCTTTGATATGATGTACATTTCATCAAAAAAACAGATAGAAGCAAAATCGAGCGGTGGGATCTTAGACTATTAGGGGTTTTAGGCACATGCTAGCAAACATTTTGTATTTGATTTGAACCAGAAATTTCTATTAGATTGAATTCAATGCCATTATTATCTGATTCCGTATATAGTGGAGTCAAATTAGCTTTATACCTCGGAATCCAGGGAAAGTCGATGCATCTGGAAAATGAGTATATGGCTGCATTATAAAAGGGTCAAATAAGAAAGTTAAAAAAAAAATTTCACCGCTCTCGATTACAACAGTTTTTATGGACCGTTAACTGTCATTCCGTATGCAAGCGTCAATCGGAATTGCTGTCTCATTTTAGATTTTGATCAAACTTTGTAGGGATGTTCTCTAGGACTGTAAGGAAGCAAATCCATGATGATTTAATTTTAAGTTGCGTGGTTTCCCCGCTACCCGCATTCGAACTTTTTCAGAAGGTCATTTTTATGTTATTATAGCTTTGCGTCTACTAAAGATATCTTTTTGTTTGAAACGCCATTTTAAAGCTTAAGAGTAGTAATTTTTGAATATATATTAAAAAATTACGTAAATTATCCCTGAATTAAAAATAATTTTTGAAAAACTGGTAATTTTGCTGATTTTTCATGGTTTTTGACTGGCTCCAGAACCTTGGCTATTATATGTAGGAAGCTTATACTTACCAAATATTAAATATAGATATTTTTCAACAAAATAAATCTAAAATGAACTCGATGGCTGTACTCCTTATGCAAAAATTTTAAGTTCAAAGTTTTGAGTTTTTTGAAAAAATATTTTTTTATACTATGATTTCTTACGATTTGACTAAAGATAGAAACATGAAACTAACAGTGTGTTAAGTTGAAACTTTTAACTTTAAGTCCTCTAATTAAAATTGTGTTATTTTCATATCTTCTTAGTGTACCGCTTGTTTGAAAATTCGCAAAAATGCTAAAAAGCCAAAAAAAACCCCTACTTAAGGCTATGATTGCACTATGTTTGACATAAGATAGAATCATGAAATCAATAGTATATTTAGTTCGTACTCTTAGCTTAACACACTGTAAGTTACACATTTCTTCGTTTAGTCAATTCGTAGAAAATGACAGTATAAAAATTAGCTTTTACTCAATACATTGAACTTAAAATTTTTACATAAGGAGTACAGCCATCGAGTTCATTTTAGATTTATTTTGTTGAAAAATATCTATATTTAATATTTGGCAAGTATAAGCTTCCTACATATAATAGCCAAGGTTCTGGAGCCAGTCAAAAACCAAGAAAAATCAGCAAAATTACCAGTTTTTCAAAAATTATTTTTAATTCAGGGATAATTATTACGTAATTTTTTAATATATATTCAAAAATTACTACTCTTAAGCTTTAAAATGGCGTTTCAAACAAAAAGATATCTTTAGTAGACGCAAAGCTATAATAACATAAAAATGACCTTCTGAAAAAGTTCGAATGCGGGTAGCGGAATGTTTCGAATGGATTTGCTTCCTTACAGTCCTAGAGAACATCCCTACAAAGTTTGATCAAAATCTAAAATGAGACAGCAATTCCGATTGACGCTTGCATACGGAATGACAGTTAACGGTCCATAAAAACTGTTGTAATCGAGAGCGGTGAATTTTTTTTTTAACTTTCTTATTTGACCCTTTTATAATGCAGCCCTATACTCGTTTTTCAGATGCATCGACTTTCCCTGGATTCCGAGATTTTACAAATTTTATGTCTAATTTGACTCGACTAATAAGTTTGTATTTACTTAAATTGTGAATCTGGTCAGGAATTTGAGGATTAAACCAGGTTTCACTCACACATACATATATAACATCTTCAATGTATATAGATTCTACATTCGTACCACCGAAAACATTCTTTATATATGGAGGACTCACAGCTGTTACGGACCAAGTAAAAAAATAAAAAAAAGGCTTCGTTTCAAATTTTCGTTTGTTCGAAATATCTTTGGCGCCGGGTACAAAGGGGTTAGGTAAGTCAGAAAAGGTAGTTTTGAGAAAAATTAAATTGAAGTATCAATTTTTGTTTGTAATTCTGAATTTTATTTTATAAAAAGTAATGATGCATAAACTTCATCTATAAGATCTTTTTTAATATCCATATGCTGTTGACCAGAAAATGAACGTTCTTAAAATAAAAAATGTGTTGACTTAACACTTAAGAGCCATTTAGTCATCAAAAATAAACTTGATACAAAGGTTTAATTTGTAAAAGAAAGTTGGAAATATCAATGTGATAATTTACCAAATGTGAGAATTCTTTTTGAGCTAATATAATTCTGTAGAAAAATGAATTTCGTTTTCTGTCTTCCTCTTGACTTAACGCCTTCGGACCAATTTTTTTATTTTAAAATTAAAAATTAATGCAAAAACAAAGGAGTTAAGTCAACTTACGCCCGTAATACCACAAAATTTTAAATTTTTTTGACTCAAACCCTTTGTACCGAATCATTTCTAAAGGAAGGAGATACATTAGAACTATGGCGATAGGACCAAACGAAAGAGAAAACAAAACTGACTAAATGCCAATAAAAATCCGAAAATCGATTTTTTTTAGTTATAACCCCTTTTTACCCTACCGGGATATATCATTCACCTTAAGATTCAATGGTAACATATTTACTCGTTATAATCTCCGAGTTAAATTTATGTGACTTGGTTCATTTCAGTTTTTAGCCCTCCATATGTAGTCAAGTTTATCATCATACAAACTTCTAACATTAAAATGGTGGATCTGAACTCAGTGTTGCCATATACAGTTTAATAGAACTGTGAAATTAAATTTTATTTTTTCTATCAATTTCAGGTCAAGCAGGTTACTCTGCATATAAGTATATTCCATATGGACCCGTTCAAGAGGTATTACCGTATCTATCACGTCGTGCGACTGAAAACATTGGTGTGCTAAAGAAAATCGAGAAGGAAAAAAAACTGTTGGTGAAAGAAATTAGTCGAAGAATAATTAAAGGTCAACTATTTTACAAACCAAAAGGCAATTATGTTCCAATTTAAGTTAATTTAAATTAACATCTAAAAATTAAAATATAACACCTAAATCTTTAAAAAAAACATTCTTATTATAAACAAGACAGCGTATATATATTGAATTTTAATAGTCAAATAAAAAAAAAATAATATAAGAAATAGCTATGGATGTATTTAAAGTTATATAACAATTCAAAACAATATCTAATTTTCACATTTTATTTTATTCTATCTTATTCAGTTTATCTCTTTTTGTTTAATTCTTTTTTATTATGTGTTTATCAAAATTATTACTTAAACAAGTTGAAATGAAGCATTATAAACAAGTTAAGAGACACTACGCGAGAGTATTTGGTTAATAGTAAATTTGTGTTTATGTTTCTTATATGTACATTTTGGGCTGCATTTTTATTTATTTTTTCCAATCATTTTAATGTTAGTAATATGTTAAAAAGTAATTATTATTTTTCTTAAATATGATTTATTTAAAACAAATGAAATGAGCGAAATAAGAAAAATATTATACAACACAAATTATGCTTTTTTTAATTTATATGAAAAGAAAGTATTAGATTTACCCTAAGAATTTGATTTCTTTTAATTAAATGCACGACTGGGTTACAATCACAATGTCTTGCTTTTATAATTAAATGCTGTACTGAATATATTCTAAAAATTTTCGCAAAGAAGTAATAATAATAATAGGCATAATGTTGAGTTTATAATGAAAATAAGGAACCCAGAGGATACATTCCAAATGGAATTTTAATTTCAAATGATTTGTTTTAATGCTCTCACAACGTTGCCAGTTGCCACAGTTTTTTGTTCCGTTAAATTTAGGTATATTGGTACCGAATCAATTGATGAAATGCTCTTTTGTGAATCTTTGATTCTAAAAAGCGGATCGAGCTCTCCCTCGATGTTGGATGATTTCAGTTAAGAACGATTGCACCTTTTATTTATTTATTTAAGCTTAGTACAAGCTTAGACCTAAGTGCGTGGTCTAAAAAAATCACCGCTATGATCATGGTACGGCTCTGCAATCGCCGAGTATGGATTCACAAAAATCCCAAAAACTTACTAAATAATACGTTAAGGGAAATAAATATGATGTGGATCTTTTCTTTACCAAACAAACCTCATTTCTCGCTCAGCAAAAATGTTGTGAGAGAAAAGAGGGAACAAAAAGATTAATACTTTGCTTTTGTTGGTGTAAATTGATAAATTGAAGCAACTGGTAGACTTCTAAACGCAATGGCGGTGGGTCGTGGTTTTTGTTGGTTCTTTTGTTTTTGTCTTCTGTTCGCAAGTGAACACTGTACACACATACCTATACACAACTTTATTTTCTTCGCTTGGTAAATAGGTAAAGTCGAACGTGCTTTTTTTCCTTTTTTTCATGATACGTGTATAAAAATAAATCTGATATAGAACTGACGTTGGTGCAAATAGTTATTTTGTTGATTTGTTTCAAATAAATGTGTTTATTAGAAGAATGAATGTACCTAGGCACCGACTTATAAAAAATTTAGGTATGTGTGAGAACATGGGAAACCGACGAAGTTATGAATACCAGAGTTATGCGCGTCAAAGAAATGAAATACCGAAGTTATGAAAAACTAGAGCTATGAAAACCAAAGCTATGAAACGTGGTTTTTGGGTTGGCATCCATTGAGAGGAACGATATACGGGAGGAATGTACCAAAAACACTAGAGCGTGTCCATTAAACAGCTTATTTAAAAACAAGATACAAGAACAAGTTTTTGACTTTTGACAAAAAGATACAATACCTTATTGTTGGTGTATCCAACTTGAAAGAAATTTAGGTTTTCTTCAAAACAGACATGGAATGAGCAATTCAAAGTCGGATTAGGCACCTTTATTTAAGTTATTTAAAAAAAAAACAGTTTTCGTAATTATTTTCTTGAAATTTTTAAGCATTAGGTATTTGGTAATAAACAAAATATGTTGAGAAATTGTAGTTACGTAGTTAACTTAGCTTACAGCTAGAAACCATGGGCGGAGGGCGGGCGCCCCAGAAACACAAATAAAATTCACAGGGCTGTTTTGAGGTGTTATCAATAAAAACAACTTATTAATTCTGTGTAAATACAATTCTGCGTCATTTTATTGTGTCCTTATTGAAGTCTTAATGTTAAAAAAATAATAGTCGAAAGGTTAATGTTTCATAAATTAACTTACCAACAAGTCCAGCCAACAAGATAAAAGACGAGGGTTTTAGCTTTACAAAATGTATAGCACGTCATTGTAGGTGTAACCATTGATTTTTAATAATTTTTTTTTCCAAATTAAGTCAATTTTTTAGAAAATTTCCCCTCCTGGCTAAACGGGGGGGAATAGACCCCCCTTCCCATACAATTTTTTTTCTTGTCTCGACCCAACCTATACACTCCAGCTTTTTTTCACATTACTCCTGAATCACCCTGTATAATACTTCGCATGGGTAGGTAGCAGTGGCGAAGGGTTCATATAAGTCGATTATTGCCGTCTTACCTTTTTAAATTCTCAAACTCAACAACATAAACTTCTTGCAACATGAATATCATTCAACTCAACACCTGCACACGCTGTCAACATTATTTCCACAGCTCTGCTTTCAGTTTTACACACCTATCTGCTTTTCAACTCACTCCATAAACAAACACACAACTAGAACAAAAAAAAAATTAACCCGAAAAATGCCGTGTTATAAACAATAGAACAAATTTGTTTTCTTTCCTCTTTTTTTCATTTACTGATACTACTTCTCTTGAGACCTCTCTGTTTAATACAAGCTTCCTTATGGAAAAAAATAAGACGACATTCTTTGTCTTACTTTTTGGTAAATTTTTATGTATCTCTCATAATTTTCGCTTTGAGATAATGAATGCGCAGTGGGGAATTTGTGTGTATCCCGAAATCGCTGGGCTGATGTGATAAGTCAGATTATGTTGCGCAGGTTGGGGGTGAGGTAGGTTTTATTTGAACAAAAAAAAAATCAGTTAGGAATAAAATAGGTACCTATACAACAGGAAAATAACACGCTTCTATCCGACTTATTATATGAATTTGTATGTTATTTCTCCACTGGGCTGGTGTGTCAAAGGTTTCGAAATATGCATGGATGTTAGATTTTGACAGAAAGTGCATAAAATAACTGCAATTTACATAAAGTGGCACAATACCGATTTAAGATTTTAATTGACTCAACGTAGTTGAGAAGTCACAAATTAGGTCTAAGATTTTGCAATATCATAAATTTCTATTTCCAATATGTATCTTTGAAAGAAAAAAGTTTGAAAAGAAATATATTTTATACGACAAAATTCGAGTTTGACTTTTTGAGATTCAATAATTAGTTTTCTAAAAAATACACGTTGGTAGAATTCCATTTCAAAAGTAACCAAAAATAACGTTTTCTATGCCAGTTAATATTCAAGTATTTAAAAAACGTGACGGTCCAATGCAATGCTAACTTCGGGAAAATCCTTCAGAAGAGTATGACTCGGTTCAAGCTCTATTTTTTAACTTTATTATGTATGTATTATTTTGTCTTAGAGAAGTCAATAAAAGTTGTAGTTAAATGGCGCTCTTTCTTAAAGTTTTGTATGCACCTGGATAACTGTTGCTTCTTGCAGCGTCGAGAGATCTTTTTCAGCTCTAAGGCCATTCCATGCATACATATTTAAGACATCCTCAAAGAGAAGATAGGCTTTCGGATCTAGCACTTATATCTATAGGTAGAAAACTTTTTCTAAATTCTAATGACTAAAAGTGGGGTTGACTTTTACGAAAGAGTTCTTGCACAGTTTTATAAAATAAAAACGTAGAGCTTTGCACACTTTTTAACGGAAACTTTATTAAAAAAATATAGGTACAGGGTGATTCAGGAGTAATGTGCCAAAAAGCTAGAGTGTGTAGGTTAGGACCAGACAAGAAAAAAATAGTATGGGAGGGGGGGTCTATTCCCCCTCGTTTAACGGGGGGAATAAAATTGACTTATTTTGGAAAAAAATTATTAAAAATCAACGGTTATGCTTACAATAATGTGATATACCTTTTTGTAAAGCCAAAACCCTATTCTTTTACAAAAATTTTAAACAAACCCATTTTATGTCACAGTTTTTGAAAAATTAATTTTTAAAATCAAAATTATGAAAAAAAAATTTCAAACTAATTTTTTTTCAAGCCGAAGCCTTCAAACATTAAAAAGTAAGAAAAAATCATAGTAGGATGAAACCCATTGGAAAAGGAGGTGAATATGATAGAAATGAAAGGAAAAATAAATTACGGGCGAGCCGAGTTCGGGAAGTGGGTGGGTTGAGTTTTGAATGGTAAAAAATGGTATACCTCGATTTCCGGCAAAACTACAAGTTCTATGGAAAAAATTTGTATGGCAAAGTTGTAGGTAATAAAAAGATCTACACCTTATGCATTCACAATTTTTTCACATAAGCTCCAAATTTATGTGAAAAATTCAAAAAACCGAGTTTTTGGTTTTTTATTTTTATCTTTTTCAAAAAGATGTTTTTTTCTACGAAATTTGGTGAAAACCTACCTTATTATGTCCCAAATACACATTAATTTATTTGATCTAAAATATTAATTTTTTAACCTTATTTTGAATTAATATAAAAAAAACACCCTAATTTTCAATCGAAAATTCACGTGTCAAAATATCAGCTTTTTTCAAAAAATCGGCTGGTAATTTGTTCCTTAAAATCTCGACTTTCTGATGGTGTAAACATAAATTTACATTAGTATACCATAGTACATATTTTCGGAAAATGCAAAAAATGAAAAAAGCTTAAATTCGAAAAATTTTTTTATCATTATCTACAATTTTGGCCTATTTACACTTTAATTACTCGAAAACAGTTAGATTTATTAATGTAACATAAAATCTAACGGGTTTTGAGTAATTAAAGTGTAAATTTTAATAAATAGGTCAAAATTGTAGATAATGATAAAAAAAATTTTTCGAATTTAAGCTTTTTTCATTTTTTGCATTTTCCGAAAATATGTACTATGGTATACTAATGTAAATTTATGTTTACACCATCAGAAAGTAGAGATTTTAAGGAACAAATTACCAGCCGATTTTTTGAAAAAAGCTGATATTTTGACACGTGAATTTTCGATTGAAAATTAGGGTGTTTTTTTTATATTAATTCAAAATAAGGTTAAAAAAATAATATTTTAGATCAAATAAATTAATGTGTATTTGGGACATGATAAGGTAGGTTTTCACCAAATTTCGTAGAAAAAAACATCTTTTTGAAAAAGATAAAAATAAAAAACCAAAAACTCGGTTTTTTGAATTTTTCACATAAATTTGGAGCTTATGTGAAAAAATTGTGAATGCATAAGGTGTAGATCTTTTTATTACCTACAACTTTGCCATACAACTTTTTTCAATAGAACTTGTAGTTTTGCCGTAAATCGAGATATACAATTTTTTACCATTAAAAACTCAACCCACCCACTTCCCGAATTCGGCCCGCCCGTAATTTATTTTTCCTTTAATTTTGATCCTATTCAACTGCTTTTCCAATGGGTTTCATCCTACTATGATTTTTTTTTTGGTTTCAAAAATTATCGACCCTGGTCTATAAGTACTAATTGGATTTTTAAAATTCGATGCTCTTATTTATTTTTAAACAAAAACAGAAAATCAGATTCAAAAATATCTTGTCAAGAGGTTTTTTAGAAAAAAGTAGTTTTGGTTGTTTGTTAATTTCTCGAAAATTCGTGGAATGAACAGACCACTCCAAATTATCATATGCGCAGAGGAGACCATACCAAGTATTGAATAAAATTATTGGAAAGAACTGTCACGTGCTTTCATTTTAAAAATTTTTTTTTCTTTAAAAACAAAAAATATTTTAATATCAGTTTTCAGACCTTGAATTGCTTGCTAAATTTGGTTCATCTTTTTTTTTGGTTGATAATACTGTTGCAGTTTAGCATTTTTCTCACTTGCTAAACAATAAACAAACATAAAAAAATACAACAAATAATTTTAAAGCCATTTTAAATAAGATGTAGGGGTATAACTAAAGAAGAAAAAAGTGTGCGTTAATTTTGAGCAGGAGTTTATATGAAAATTATTCTTTGTTTATTTCTTTCTTTATTAACATCGGCTAGACCACACGCAATATTAATTGCACGAATATATAAGGTGCACGAATTTATTCAAATTCAGCTAAAATGTTTGAATTCACATTGTGATCACACTGTAATTTTAATAGGTATTCCTATTAATCGACCAAATTTTTGCGTCTTAGGCCGTGTGTGAATTGCGTTAAATAGTTAGCACCGTGTAAAATTTTTAACGCTATTGAGGTGAACAAGCAATTTTCAGCTGTATAGATTATTGTTTAATATTTTTGTCTGCCTCTTTTCTGCCATGAAACTCCTATTTAATAAAAAAAACCAAAACAAAACCATCTGCAAAATAAATTTAACCAGGTCCCAGAGCCCAATAAATTTTTAACAGCTGAAAATTTTTTATTCACCCCAATAGTGTCAAAAATTTTACACGGTGTTAACTATTTAACGCAAATCACACATGACCTTAGAAGGATAAAACTGCATCTAACTGATGAGCCCAACAGTTGTGCCTGGGACAGGTCATTTAAATTTTCAAATTGAATTAAAATTCACAGTCACAAAATATAAATACAAAATAATGAAAATTATTCTTTGTTTACATTATTCTTTCTTTACTTCGCATAGTAGGTTAGGTTATGTTATGTTAACGTGGCTACAAGCAGGAGAGCTGATACACTTAGACCATGATTGGACCGTTGTGATACCAAAATGAATCTTTGAGATTTTTTCGCTTAGTTCTTGAACCATTTGAAGCTTTTAATAATAGCCCTAGGAAAATATATTTTTTCAATGGAAAAATTTGTAACAGGCTGATTTTTAATATACATCTTGGTGTTAGGGTGGTTTACAATTTGTGAAAAGTCCTGAAGTTTCCTCTTTCCGATGGTCCCATTATAAGTGGTCAAAGGTGACAACATTTTTTATTTTAAAAATGGTATGTTTTGGACACAAATTATGTTCTACAAAACTGTAGCTGAGGTTATTTTACAAAAAAAAAATGTCATACAAATTTTTCTTGTATTACGCACCGTTTAGAAATTATATCACTTCAAACTGGCATATCGTCGCTGTAGTTGTAATACCTCGTAACCCAAAAAGTTGATTTTTCAGGAGAAGCTAAAATCTAAGTATGAAATGTATGAGGACATGAGGAGCAATACAACTGATCTGATTTTAACTAAGCGAAGCTTTAAAGATATCAATTTTAGACAAACAGTGTCGTTTTTATTACATCCGGTTTTTTTTGCAATATAATTGCATCACTAGCCCAAAATCAGCTGTTTCTGGGTTACGAGGTAATAGAACTACAGCGACGATAAGTTTTCCTTGATATTACCCCTTTTACCGACACGACTAAATCTGCATTCCATTTGTTGTTTTCAACTTTTGTCACTCGTTTTCTGTCGTGAATGACCGTAATTTTTTTTTTATTCTGCATTCTTCCGTAAGTCGAAAATAAACGACGCGACGACTATGAAAAAAAGCGACAGTATTTCTCGTTCAAAATTTTGCTCACGTCAGAGAATTGGAAGGCTACAAAGCACTATTTTTTCTTTTAGAATTATGTTTTTTTTTATACAATCATCATATAAATGTATCTTCTGGTTTTTAGCATTAAAATATATGCTTACGTTTCCTGAAATTCACAAATCAAAATCAGTCGCAGACGCTTTTCGAGCTGATGGAGATTTTTTTTCACATTCATTGAACGGAATGAGATTCTGGCAAAAACTATGAATCCTTATTAAACAATACATTTTTTTTTAGAGCAATATAAATAAACAAAAAATGTTCCTGAATGTATAGAAATATGTTAATGCAACTGAAGGAGGCGAAATCTCCACTGGAAGATAAATAAATTTACTAAACTTAAACTCAGATTTCAAGCACTTCACTTCACTATTAAGAATCATTTAATATACACGATCTTCTTTCTGCACTAATTTTGTTATTGTCACTAATTTATTGTGCAATAAAACATTTCTTTCTCTCTTGTTGACCAATATTCTGCATTTTTTTATTAGAGTTTGGCAGATACCTATTCCTTTTTTGTCATTTAACAATCTACTACGGATTTGTTGCGTCGAAAAAGTTATGGAGTACCGTTTGAAAAACGACACGACAAAGGAAACGAGAGCTGTCGAAAAAACGACACGACATGGGTAATAGGCATGATTCTTATGTTTGTTATTTTTATCAAATTACATGGGATAGTTTGAAATGTTGTAATGTCTAAATGGTAATTATTGTAGTTTTCTTAATTGTTTTTATCTGCTAAAAGCCTTCAAAAAACCTTGTGGTACGCATGTTGAAAATGATAGTGTCACAACTCAACACGATTTTTCAGGAGAATTAAAATAAGAAAATCATAAAACTAAATTTACTTCTTTAAATTTGACTAAGTTCAAAATCTACACTTTATAAGTTGTGTAACTATCTTTCACAAAGTGTGATATTTAAGAACTTTAGTCTGATCGCAAATGACTGCATGTAAACAAAGCAACCATGCAATTATGAAAGCACCCCTGTTTTGTGGGGATTTGCATTTGCATCTAGTGCACACCGATCGGTCCATCTTGTTCAGGGCCGGATTAGGGCGGGGCAACCGGGGCTACAGCCCCAGGCCCCCACAAATTAGGGGCCCCCACAAAATAAAACAAAAAACAAAACAAAAGAACCAGCATTTTTGGCTGCATTTATCTACTGCTTAGTACTTTAAATTACTTTGAACTAATTTTGCTATATTTAAAAAACACTTCAAAGCAGCTTTAAGTACCAAGTAGTAGAAAAATATTCCCAAAGGAACGCAGCTGCTGTCGTCATAAAAAATAAAATGTATGACTGGGTTGCTCAAAGTTTTAATTTTCTTTCATCAAAATTTGTTTAATGTAAAACAATGTAAAACAATAAGAAAAAAATGTAAAATTCGTTCTTCAAAGGCAAAAAACAACATCTTTAGTGAATTTTACCACCAAAAAAATAATTTTTTGTTTTGTGGACAGTTTGAAATAAATTCAACTTTATTGGTGTGTACTTCAAAATAATGCGTTTCGCTCAGTTGGACTCATGCAGTCAGATGATAACGTACACTTTTATAATACGCAAAATTTAAGTTAACAGTCCACGAATAAAAACAAATTTTCTTTACAATATTGTAATTTTCAATCAATACCGAAAACCAAAAAAAAAGCAAAATTTCAAATATCCTTAGAAAGCTCACCTCAACGTACATAAAGAAAAAAACCTAGTATGAGAGTTTTTTTCTGAAAGTTTTAGCAATTCAAAAAACTATCTTAATATTTCACAAAGTAATTCGAAATATGTAAGTTATCCAGTCAAAATGAGATTTGTAATTAATCTCTCATAAGAATAATAGTCTAAGAGCCGGCACCATATTTTGGCAGTTTTGTTATAACCGAAATTCGAGTGTGTACCTGTACATATCTAGATATGCACCACAGTATGTCAACGGAAAAATTCTGGCAGTGATCTTTTTCAGCTTTCCCTTTCCAGACGCATCCAAAGTGCATTAAAAAATCAACTTTTGGCGTTTTGGTGTAACCAAATAAATGATACACCAAAAAATCATAAAAATCATCCCCTGATTTCAAAACTGTGGGTACCAGAAGTTTTGTTTTCAGCTTTCCCCCCGTCAGACCGCTTTAAAGCATTTTGAAGTGCATTTTTCTAATAAAAAACCTAATAGCTTATTTTCTGTTAGGTATAACCGTATGATGGTAACAAATTAATATTCTATGTCTATCCTAGGTCTAGAAAATATAAGTTTGAGCCAGCTATTTTTCAGCCTTCCCTCTGCCAGACGCATCCAAAGTGCAGTAAAAAATCAACTTTTGGCGTTTTGCTAGGTATTAACCGAATAAATGATACACCAAAAAATCATAAAAAATCCCCTGATTTAAAAAATGTGAGTACCAGAAGTTTTTTTTTCAGCTTTCGCCCCGCCAGACCGCTTGGAAGCATTTTGAAATGCATTTTTCTAATGAAAAACTTAATAGCTTATTTTCTGTTAGGTATAACCGTATGATGGTAACAAATTAAAATATGATTTTTTATGATTTTTTGGTGTATCATTAATTCGGTTATACCAAAACGCCAAAAATTGATTTTTTTTACTGCACTTTGGATGTGTCTGGCAAGGGAAAGCTGGAAAAGATCAGGGCCAGACTTTCCGTTGACATATTGTGGTGCATATCTAGATATGTACACACTCGAATTTCGGTTATACCAAAACTGTCAAAATATGATGCCGGCTCTCGGTCTATAAGGTAAAGTATATAATATCCAAAGTTTTCAAGTGCATAAATTTAATTTTGTTTAAACTAAAAAGAAACACATATAGGAATAAAGAAAATAGTATTTTTTTATTACTACGTTATTTCTCAGCCGCTGATAGACTTTTTTGCAACAAGTTTCTTACTGAGTCGATACAATTTAAATTTGAAGAGTTAAGTATTACGAAATACCTTGTCTCCTTCAATATTAAATAATGGATATAAATATTTTGATTGAGACTCTGTGTGAAATAAATTAGCGGCTTTCTAAAAATAAGCTCATAAAATGTTAATGAAAAAACAACGTAAAACTTGTGTAAAATTAACATAGAAGATTGTTAATATAGCACCTGCAAACTAACCCCGGTTAAAATTACACAAGTCGACTCGGTTATTCAAAATTGTTTAATCTTACCTACCCACTTTCTTGGTTAAATTTTACTAAAATCTAAAATTTTAACCGAGTTTCTTGATCAATATAAACAAGTTGATCGCTTAAAATAACCTTGTAAAATGGTAATTTTAAACAATTTAACTTAACCGAGACGATGACGTTGATTATAGCAACAAGAACTAAGAACTAAGTAGTTTTTAACCAAGACTACGTTATTTTAAACACATTTGTTTTGACCCATTTCTCGGTAGGTTTATTATTTTTCTGCGTGTGACTTAAACGCTTAATATAAACTATTTTGAATATCGTCATTTTATATTTATTCTGTTCCCAAAGAAATGATTGGAAAAGCATCCCAGCACAATTCCACATTTAAAGAAATTCCATGTTTAAATAAAATTTATTGGTAAAATGGAATTGAAGGTAAAAAAAAACAGGGCTGGTACAAAACCACCTTTGAGTCACAAAATCATACCATTTTATGGTATTTATCTTCTATTCCCTATCAATTAAAAACTATCAAAAATAATCTTAATTTAATTTTGGAAATAAGTTAGCTGAGAGGTAGGCTCCCACTTTTTTGCAGCCTCGGGCCCCCACAGCTTTAAATCCGGCCCTGTTAGCTTGTTTAAGACATGTTGTAAGAGATATTTTAGGGAACTGGGATGCTTTCCTGATACGGCCATAGCAATATCATCCGCATTATGCAATCACTCTGTAACTCTCCGCCTCTAAAAATCTCAACAGCTCGTTTGCTTCCAAGTTCCATAGGAGGGGTGAAAGAACACCGCCTTGCGGCGTCCCTCTACTGACAGATCTTCTTGCAGAGGAGTCGCCCAGCTTTGAATTGATCATTCTGCTAGTTAGCATTTGTTTGATCAATTCTCCAAGCGACTCTTCCACCTTAAGAGATGACAGTGCAGACGCGATTCCAGATGAATTGACATTGTTAAAAGCGCCATGTATGTATATCGAGTAAGGCAACCATAGTGCATAATGTACTCTTTATGATGGAGGGAGTATTAGATGGTTCTCACCAGTTTATTGAGAGAACATTTTCCCATTGAATTTGTAACCAAAAAAAATAGACACAAATTAACGATTGGAAATGTTGAAGGCATCAACAAAAAATATGACACAAAACATCAATTTCACACGGCAGCAACAGCAGTCGTATTAATCGCAGTCTCATCAAAAATTATATTGTTTTTGCTTATGTTTTGAGATGCATTTCGCATATCGATGTCTAAATGTAAAAACTAGGTCAACGAAATGCATCAATAATAATAATTAAAGATATGTTGTAACAAAATAAGTTTTGAAATTGTAATAAATTGTAAATTGAAATAATTGGAATAGTTAATAATTCTAGTACAACTGCTGGAACACAATGCAAAATCGGAGCCGTAACTGGAGTCGGAAAAGTTGGCACAAGTTGTCGTACGTTTCACAAAAAGTACGCACACAATAGCCCTGTTCCATTGGAGGTGGTAGTCTACTAATAGTAGATGTTTGGTTAACCTAGTACTATACATCTATTCATGCTCACCTATTTGTGTGTACCTATTTGTAGTTTACAACCACATCAAATTTCTCAGAAAATATTTTTTTGTTCACTTTTATTTCTTAATCTTCAGTAAAAAACAATTTTTAATAACAGATTATCATTTGTAGGTATGACTTTGGCATTGTAAAATTGAACTCTACAACAAAATTTTAGTATTTAATTGATATATATTATTAGATATATCATTAAATGTTACTTTAATTGCAACTTCTTTACAAATAAACAATAAAAGTTCACAATTCATAAAATCGGATTAGAAAAGAACACAGTTCTTAGTTCTGAAATTCTCCAGTGTGCACTCAGAAACAGAAAATCGAACTGGTCTATTGTTGACAACCAATGTCAAAGGATACGACGGATGAAAAAGTAGAAAGTTGGGCTACTTCTTCCGTCCTGAATCTGAATCCGTCCGTCTCCGTCCGATCCGTCGCTTATGGGACGCTTTCCGTAAGAACGTGTCGCTGCCTTAAAACTATAATGTTCTATGTCGAAGAAATGGAAAAAAAATGACTTTTTTATATCAAAATTTTCGACTTTTCAATGGCTACAAGACTGTGTCCACAAAAATTTTATTTTTGGCTTAATACAATATTTATGGCCAAAACAAATATTCAATTTTCGGATATAAGGGCTTATACTCAGTACCATAAAGTTCTTAGTTGACATAGAACAATTTGCCTCATTTGAACCCCATACAAAAATTACTAATTTTAAGTTACATAGAACATTTTACATTTAAAAATTAGCTGCCGGAATCCAAAATAAAATCTTTTAAAGCAATATTGAAAGGTCATGCGGCAGGTCGATTATGGCTTTTTTGAAATAGGTAGTTACTGGCAATAATCAGCAATAGTTTGTAAGTAAGATTTACTTGAATGTTTATTTAAATAATTGCTGCGTAATTATATTTTTTTGCTAATTTCTTGGTAAATACTAATTTGAAATCTTTGAACTTGTTTGGGCATGATGCACTTCATTGAATTTATGTTTTTTAATAAAAAAAAAAACAACAAAAAGTTTAAAAAGCAGTATAATTACTCCAAAAGGATTGTTTGTTTTGACTGTAAGTTGGTTATTTTCATATACCGTACTCATTACTATAATGTTGTATGTCGAACATAGAACAAAAAAATCAACTGGAAATGCAAGGAAATCAAATAAATGTTCTATGTCAAAACAGAAAAACGTTAATTAAACAGATTTTCAGCATGAAAAAAAAAAATTTTTGCATTTGAATCGATAGATTATCCACCTACGGTTTAATTTACTATTTTCATGCAAAAAGAGTGAAATTCAGATACTCCAAACTTTGTAGTCAATTTTCTCGAAACATTTTTTTGAAACATAGAACATTATAGTTTTGAGGCAGCGGTGTGTATTTTATCGACCTGTCAGTTGAAAACTACGAAGGAACGGACGCAACGGATTCTATGGGTTGGGGCCTTGAGGCTCCGATTACAGTTGCGTCGCGTTGTGTTCGTACATTTGCATTTGCTTACATTGAATACTTTGACAGCTATTCCAGTTACGACTTCGACTCCGGCTCCGACACCAATGTGTTCCAGCAGTAAATAAAGACAATAAAACAGAATAACTTTAAAATCCATAACGTGTTCTCACTCTCTTTGATCGATCCCACACCAGTGCACAGTGTGGCCAATCACGAATCTAGCTGGACAAAATTAATAACTCGCGTTAAATCGACTTTTTTTCTAAATAGTTTTAAACAAATTAATGTGAATAGAAAAAATTCTATAAAAAAGAAAGATTTTTTAAAAAGAAATCTATAATTTCTGTAAAAAGTGATGAAGAAAATGCATTTTTATAGTATTTGAACTTATGTTTCCATAAACATATTCTATGATTGGATATACCTACTTAATTATTTTTAAAAACGCTTGAAAAATCTCAATAAATAAAAACTCTATTGCTATTCACGAAAAAAGAGAGGCAGAATAATAAGTTTTTATTAAGAAATAGAACTTTTACACACGTTTTTGACAGGTGACATACATGATTTATTTTCACAATATCATGCTTTAAACTAAAATTTTAGCAATGATTTTGATTAAATATGTTTCACAATCATACAAAAAGGCATCACCTTTAAAAATATCTGCAGATAATTTAAAAAAGTAACTCATTTTTGTGCAATGCAAACTTGAAACATAAGGCCTATTAAAAACAGCTGTGTTTATATTAGTTGCAATGGTAATTAATAAATAAAAATTATAATGCTTTACCTCCAAATGTAGATTAACAATTTAAAAAAACAATTACAACAAAAAAAAAGTACCACAGCGTTTTTAATCGGCAACCAAACTCAAGCGAAAAATAGAATACTTTGTATTATCTCCATCCAACTGTTGACAAGAACCAACTTTCAAGCTTAGCTTACGCTAATCCGAGATGAAAACAAAAAAACAAAACATGAATTACAGTTACCCATTGCATTGAGAAGCTCAACTCATGATTTTAAATCATGTGGCTAAACTTTTTTTTTTCTATTTTGTCCAGTCAGATTGGCGAATTACCACACTGTGCAGTGGTAAGATCGCATCGAAGTAAACAGGAAAATTTTGCAATAAATGGCTGTTTTTGGTTAATTTAAATTAAAATCTCTAAATCAATTTAAAACCATGCAAAACTTAATAAGACACATGTCGTACTTTAAAATAAATAAATAAATTTTAAAAAAATGAATTTACTTGAAACCAAACAGAAATCCAAAATGATTGAAAAAATGAACAATTGAAAAGAACGAATTACTCTTAGTTAATTTTAATTCAAATAATTTACAGGCTTGCAAAACATCATACAAATCATGTCTTACTTTGAAATAAATAAATAAAAAAAGTAAATTTATTTGAAACCAAAAAGAAAAGAATCCAAAATGATGAAAAAATGAACGATTGACGCAAAACAAAAGTTTTGTACCTTTTCAGAACGTTTCAGAATAAAAAAAACTTAAATAATATGGAAAAATTACCTAAAAAAAAGTCGGATTTCTTAAGAAAAAAAATTTTATCTCGGTTATTTATGAAATGTTCCCAACAATGTTATACCATTTTGAAAAGAGAATTGAACACACCAACTTTTAAGGCAACTTGCCGAAACGTCGTAGTGCATTTTTTTTACACTACGGCTCATTGAATTAGAGTCATGTAAAATTTTTTAGTAATAAGTTGGGTAAAAAATTAATATTTTCTTTAAAACTGATGTAGCTGAGTTTTTGAATGCATTTGATAGCAGGGTTATTCAAGGTTCCGTAACAAAAGAAAAAAATGAGAAAACTTAAGATTTGTAGTCACGGCACATGAAAAACCGTCACAGGGTGACCATTTTTTCGACTTTTTTTCAAATGCCCATAACTCCCAAAATATATGGCTGCGATTTTTTTTTATTATTTTTCTGATAACTGTCACCACCTACCCTATCTACCGTTTTCGTTTCGACGTTAACTTTTGGGACACCCTGTATACATTTAATTTTCGTTTCTCTCTCTGCCTTCATCGATGCCTTTTTAATTTTGTGATTGTTGAACTCACTCATTTGATAAATACTTGGGATTGTGTTTGCCTTGAAAATCTAACAGCAGTCGCACTGATCCTTTTTTGGCTTATAAAACGTCAAGTTAAAATTGTATTTGAATTCCCGTCAGTAAATATGTTGTTTGACGGGATTGTATGAAGATTCCTTGTAATGTCCTATATTTTATTTACTTAGATTTACTTAATAGTGCGAGTCTATTATAGGAAAGCTTGCTATATGGTCCCAAACGCCATTATTTCGATAGAAGATCAACAAGTGTACATATTTATAGGGCACCCCCACTTTCATATTGTATCAGATCGGTACTTGCGACCGAGGATGAGGTATCTATAGCGGCAGGAACAAACAACAAGAACCATGACAAAATTAAATACAACATTTGAGATGTCTCTGAAATGCACTTTTTTCTTCCTTTCTTATAAACTGCACCTCTAAGAATAGAGCATAACCTCAAATAGCGCAGAGCTTAATGCAGCCATAGTTTTTAAATTCGTTGTCCTTATAGAACATGAAGTCCTTATTTTAAATAAATACTTTTCTAGTTTATATTCTCTTTGGGACATATAAACCTACATCGACAAAACAATTTTAAAATTTCGTTCGACGTATGACAAACCAGCACTGAAGAAAAAAAAGCTGAAAATGCATAGAATTTTTGACGTAAAGGCCAAAAGTTGGCGCTTACGACAAACCAAACCTAATCCGATGCTTATTTTGTGGATATACGACAAAATAATTAATAACTAATTATCTCAGTAACGGAAAACTATAGGACAAATCTGATAACAGAAATGAAAAGAGAACGTTCTAAAACATATTACTACATATACCTACAGTTTAAAAAAGTGCATTTTGCGTTTACGACAAAGTAACTCTCGGGCGACGTTGTGTCAGTGTCAAGGGCCCAACCCATAGAATCGGTTGCGTCCGTTCCCTCGAAGTTTTCAACTGACAGCTCGATAAAATACACACGTGCTTATGGAAAGCGACCCATAAGCGACGGATCGGAAGGAGACGGACGGATTCGACGGAAGAAGTAGCCCAACTTTATAAATTATATCAATTAAATACTAAAATTCTGTTGTAGAGTTCAATTTTACTATGCCAAAGTCATATCTACAAATGATAATCTGTTATTAAAAATTGTTTTTAACTGAAGAGCAAGTACCTACATGAAATCTAGTCGCGCATTTTATTTTATTAAAACAAAGAACAACAATAGCCCTGTTCCATTGGAGGTGGTAGATTACTCGTGAGTAGAAATCTAGTACAACAACTACACATTCCTATCTCCTCGAGTAGAAGATCATGTGTTAATTCTAGTACTAGATCTACTCATGATTAAGCTACCACCTCCAATGGAACGGGGCTAATAGTAGTTAAAAATTTCTTGCATCAGAACTTCCTAAGTGTACATTCAGCGATAAAATATCGAACACACCTCGGAATTTGAAGTGAGCTGTCAAAAAGCAATCCGTCGTACGACGTATTCTATGGGTCACCCCTTTCTGCCCCATCCTTCAACTTCAACGGATGGATTGACGGAACGGACGCAACGGATTCTATGGGTTGGGGCTTTTATAATAAAAAGGTTTTATGATTGAGTTTCATTCTGCCACTGCCACAGATCGTGTGGCAGATCGGTCATAGGAGGGTGTACTTCGCTTAATAAAGAAATTACAACAACAATGACATAGCGCGTCTGTGGGTTTCTTGTGTGTTTCAGGGGCATATTTTTCCTGAATTGTTCTTGGGCAGTCGTTAGCTCAAACTGATTTTGGAAAAGCTCTAACATAAGTCCGGTACTGCCAATTTTTATTGGACAGAGTATAGATTCAATTATAGCTATTCAATAGAGCGTGTATGTATAGTATATCCACGTTTGCTTATGCGCGCATAAGGTAGCTTATGTCGATTATAGTTGGGCCTTAAGTAGGCAGGTAATAATAATGTGTAGGTACCTAAACATCATACCTACTCGCAATAGTTCAAAACAGATAGGAAAAAATAAAATTATTATATTTAATTGAAATCCTGAGCGGCGAACTAAACTATATTATTTATTTTCAAGAAGTGAAAAAATGCAAAAGTGTAAATTTTCAAACTTCACTGTGAAAAAATTCCAATGGTACAAGGAAGATACAGAAAATTTTAAGGGCTGATTTTTGGGTTTATACAAAGAAATGCTCTATCTGCAAAGTTGATAGCGAGGTATCCGTCGGAGCGGAAAACTCTCCGATTTCATACGAAACTTGCTTCGAGGTGTGCTTCCGACAGGTAAAAACTGTCCGATTCGGGTGAAATCGGACAAAATCCGTTCCGACGGACTACCTCGTTAGGGCCGACTAATGATAGAAACTGTGCAAAGGTAGTTAATGTTACTGCTTTTAAATAATGTTGATATCGTTTTTGGTTGCTGACTCATCAGTTATTAATTTTTAAATACTGTTCATTTTTTCCTAAAGATGATAACTTATGGCTTTGTGGGCAATTTTCTTCGATAAATGTGTGATAAAACACCCTAAGCGGATGAGCAACGAGGTTGCGTGAGCGGGACACAGGGCCCGAAAAGGGAGTTGAAAACCTGAGAACCCGTGAAGCAGGCCAGGCAAGGTACTTTTAAATAAAATGACATTGGTGCCTTCCTGACGACTTTACATACCTTAAGCGGACCACAAAGCTGCCAACTTTGTCGATGTAATAAATATCGAAGATTTTTTTTGTTGACGGTACTGTTAATGCCAAAGTTATCAAAACAGCAACAAAACAAAAAATAAAAGTCTGATAAAAAGTAGTTTTTTTTTCATTTTAAATTTTCTTTATAACTAGAAGACATAGATACACATAGTTTTTAGTTTTTATACTGAGGCAGTTTGCCGTATCAGTTAATTTTGTATTAAAATTATCGTCCTGACAAAAATAGTATTCATTGTATTTTTTTCAAACTTTGTTTTCCCTAATTTATACTTTGAAATCGATTAGTTCAAAAAGAAATGATTGGAATAAATTAATTTAAAAATTAAAATAACGTATAGTCAAGTAATTTTAGGTTCTATCTGCGGAAAAATTCCTACTGGGCTCGATTTTGGTACAGACCTTCGTTACGGCGTTGTTATGAAGATGTGAAAAATCGACATTGATATCGCGTCCGCGTTAGAAGTTATAGAGGTCAAAAAGTCACGAAAATCAGTTTTTCGCATATAACTCGTGACCCGTTGCTCGGAGGCCAATAGGGGTCTATAGAAAATCTGTTCGTCATAAAATTATCTACAAATATTGCCTTATGCATTTTTCTGTAAGTCCAACCGTTTTCGGAATAGAGCTGTTTCAAGCGTAGGCATAATACATGATACGTAATAATAGGTTTGTTTTTTTAAGAGTGAATAATTCAGTATTTGAATACTGAAAAATACATGTGTAATCTCTTTTGCTTTTAATTAATACGTTTTTATAAGTTTCACTTGTAATCGATATTCAAACTAACTTACTAACTAACTAACTAACTAAGTTACTTAGCTACTAACTAACTATTTAATAAAATCTTAGCAATTAATTTTGACCCTCAGGTCAAAATTACCTACCTTGAGACATTTTGGTCTCAGGGTAAAAACATTTGAGGGTCAAAACACCCCAAATCAATCTTAGACTACTTCTAAGAGTCATATCGAAACTTTTAACAAATTTATGTAGTTTGAATGACTACGTTATAATATAGTCCGAAATCGGTTGGATTTACAGAAAAATGCATAAGGCAATATTTGTAGATAATTTTATGACGAACAGATTTTCCATAGACCCCTATTGACCTCCGAGCAGCAGGTCACGAGATATATGCGAAAAACTGATTTTCGTGACCTTTTGACCTCTATAACTTCTAACGCGGACGCGATATCAATGTCGATTTTTCACATCTTCATAACAACGCCGTAACGAAGGTCTATACCAAAATCGAGCCCAGTAGGAATTTTTCCGCAGATTGGGGTAAAAAATGCCTAAAATTACATTTTAGGTAATTTTTTTAGAGAATTGCCCCTCTCGCCTGAACGGGACAGACAGACCCCTCCCACCCCCTCCAGTAGTAAAATATAATTGTTTTGAACCCTTCTACCAAAAACCGTTGTCAAATCTTGGCGTTCAAGTTATCGTTCTCGTGCCCGTTCGATTAATGTTCGTGAGTTTCAAATAATTTCCCTCATACATTTTTCGGTTGGAAACTAGAAGGCATAGGTGCCATGAATTAATGTAGAGAAACTTTATTAACACCTGTATTCGATTTTATTTCGAACAAAACAAACAAATTAAAAGCACAAGATTTCAAAAAAAGAATCATGAAATAAAAAAAAAATGAAAAAATAAAGAACGGACAAGTGGCGTGGGGTGAGCGGCCGGTTCGACATGTCACTAATACACCCCTCCACGCACCCAGTACGAACCCCCGGCCTAGTTATTCACACACTTATAATCTGCATTCGTATCTATTTCCAAAATAAATAAACTTTTCCTGGCCACTGCTTTTTAAAGTACAATAAATATGTTTCATTCATTTACGAGAAGCGGAGCGTTTTCCATAACTTCGGCTTTTCATAACTTCGGTTTTTCATAACTTTGGTTTTTCATAACATGCACAAACTCGTACGTGAGGACATCTACTGGTGAACGAAAGGTTATAAACGCATTATACCCCAGATATATTTGAAACTCATATATATACAGGGTGTCCCACAGTCACCGCCCCAAATGAAAACCATGGATTCCTGAGGTCATTTTACGTCGAAAAACTTAAGAGGTAATTTCATCGTTTTCGTCCCGTTTTCAAGTTACCACGGTTTTTATGATTTTTGTTCTCTTCTGGCTTTATCTTTGCCAAACAACGTTTGATTTGAAAGATTTTTTTTACAACCAATCAAAAATTTATTACAGTTTTAGTTTGTCTCAAAACTTTTTTTTCTGCGGACAACCGTTTCTCCACAATTTTGCATCAAACACAATTTTCTTCGTTTTTTAAGTTGTTTTTTACACTTTCATATACATACCTAATTTAAGTCAAGAAAACACATTAATGAGTATTCATTTTTTGTGCTTTTTATTAAAGCCTAGTTTATTTTAATAAAAAAAAAATAAGTTTTATTTCATAAAAAAGGCTACTGAAAGTAATAAAAAAAAATAAACAAACTGAGTGAATTAAAAAAAAATAATTTTTAAATAAAAATTTAATTCAAATGAATTAAAAACTTTTCTGAGCTATTGTGGTTAAAAAAAGAATAAATAGATAAAGCTCACAAAAAGTCTTAATTCATTAAAATTAATTTTGTATTTAAAAATTATTTTTTTTTTAACTCACTCAGTTTGTTTTTTTTTTTTTAATTACTTTCAGTAGCCTTTTTTATGAAAAAAAAACTTATTTTTTTTTATGAAAATAAACTGGGCTTTAGTAAAAAGCACAAAAAATGAATACTCATTAATGTGTTTTTTTGACTTAAATGATATGAAAGTGTAAAAAACAACTTAAAAAACGAAGAAAATTGTGTTTGTCCGCAGAAAAAAAAGTTTTGAGACAAACTAAAACTGTAATAAATTCTTGATTGGTTGTAAAAAAATCTTTCGAATAAAACGTATTTTGGCAAAGATAAAGCCAGATAAGGGAAAAGAGAACAAAAATCATAAAAACCGTGGCAACTCGAAAACGAGAAGTTTAAGTTTTTCGACTTAAAATGACCTCAGAAATCCATGGTTTTCATTTGGGGCGGTGACTGTGGGACACCCTGTATATTTATTATCTGTCATTCTACTTTTCACTTGTACTCACAGATAGGTAAACAAGAGAAAAATATGAAAGATGTAGATACACCAAATTAAATTTGGAGGAAAGGGGGTACCAGTTGGGCGTCTAGGTGTAGGTACCTTTTTTATAACTGTCCTGTTCCACTCATGTCATTATCTACATAACGCCAGAACAAAAGCAAAACAAAAATATTTAAAAAAAGTAAGGGCTATTTCTCACATCGCTAAAAACTGGTCCGGTACCGGGTGAACGCCATTTTTAGCAGGTTGCAAAATACATTTGTATACCTTGCAACCATCTAAAAGGGGCGTTTAACCGGTACCGGGTCGGTTTTTGGCGACGTGTTAAATGGCTCTTAAAACAGATTTTTGAATTTCCTTTTAACCATATTAAATGACGTCATGTTGTACAAGAGCAGGGTGAATTATTTGTAACTGATTATTTTTAAGGTAAGTAATGAAATATTGTATAAAAAAAAATGAGTATAAATTGTTATGATTTAGCACATAGGAATATATTTTAACCTATGATCAATTTATCTTTGGCAAAATTTATCTTTCATTTAATCATGGTAACTTTCAAATAACAGATGTGGGTATATTGTTCTACGGATCTTAGACTATTATCTTCATATAATTAAAACCAGCAAAGTAAAATTTAAGTTTTTTTCTAACGTACATTTTTTTGTTATTAAAAATTAATCTACATGTATTTTCTTTTTTTTTGACATTGTTAGTACTCAACTATTCTAAAACAATTTCAAATGACAATAATATATTTCGATGTGAAACATTACAAAGAGCATTAACTATGCAATAAATTTAAGGAAAAAATGACCTTTAAATACTATGGTTAAATCATTGATGTATGTAAAACGCTAAAATGATTAATAAAATATTTAATGGACAAAAAAGTAAATGTTGAATTAATGTTTAAAAGTTTACATTTTATTTTTTTTTCAAATTTATGCTTACCTATCATACCTATAGAAAGTACATATTTCTTAAAGGTATATAAATTAATGATAAAATTAATCAATATTATGGTGCAGGGAAATATTTCCACGGGAATATGCTCCTCATGGGAATTTATTCCACTCCAAGTGGCAATCTATTACACTTTTTTAAGTGGAATAAATTCTCCCCGTTGATGGGAATTTATTACACCTTTCTTTTGTGGACAAAACTCTGATGTACATAAATGTAAATATTTGTATCTATGAAATATCAGTTGGTTTTCGTTTATTTTGTTGGCTTTTATTTGGTAAAACTCTTGAATATTTGAACAACCTTTTTTTTATTTTGATAGTTCCACTTTGTTTTTATTTTTTATTTGTTGTTACAGTAGCTGTTTCGGCATAGAGTATCTACTGAACTGAAAGTGAAATGAGGCCTATTTTTAAATGTTGGTCTTATTTTACTTGGCCTTATTTTATAGCATCATTATCTTTATAATTGCTTATATCCACAAGATTAAGGTACATTATTAAGAATTCCAAGCAACTTCAGTTGAATTCAGTGGCGTAGCGAGGAGGGGGGGGGGCGTACCTCCCCGGCTGTCATC